>NC_091505.1:9831346-9983700 GCF_947461875.1 Haliaeetus albicilla
CAGCTGCAGACAGTCTCCACAACCTGTGTATTCCTCAGTTTCCCAGTTCTAGCAGAAGGAGAGCAATTCTCTGTATCTCCATCCCTGAAACTTACCTGAACAGTGCTGATATTTTGAGGTCTTATAATGAGGTGTACTTAGCGTGCAATGTCCGACTGTTACTTTTGCAATGTTCACACGAATTATAACTTGCTGCATCAAAATGGAAAGGAGGATAGGCAGACATCTCAGAAACAGCCCCTTGCACCCCTGCTCATTTGCAGTTTATGCCCTTTGATTTTCTTTTGTGGCAAAGGCCTTTATCTCATTCCTTTGGGAGTCCAACCTATCCTTAGTGTCTTCCCTACTCTAAATCAATGAATAGTTGCCTAGACTTGAGAAGCAAACGGGCAGAGTCAAAGAGTACCAGCAGTGGCAGTGCTGGGAAGATGTGAATTGATGTTGCTATTGTTCATGCTGCCCATTTATTTCCCGTGCAGGACTAAAGACTTTAAGGATTTTAATTTATACTGAACATTACAACTATACTGAATGTTAAATCTATTACAAACAGGTAGCAGAGGTAACAGAGGTAAACACACATGAAATAACTCTTTGCTGACCTTGGTCTGGTTTAGTACATTGCTCAGATGACTTAGGCAATTACTAAATTGCACAGCTCCAAAAATTATACGTAAGAGTATTGCCATGAAATTGGTAATTTTGTACGGCAGGCACACTCTCTGTGAGAGCACCCTGCCCAAATCAATTGCACTGTCACACTGTGGTCCTGACCTGTCCCTACAAGCAGGCAGAAGGTCTGTTCTGGGAAGATTCATCCTGCCGGCACAGAATGGAGCACCTCCAACTCCAGCAAACCTTGCAGTGGCAGATGAATTCATCGTAAGAAAAATTAAGGTGTTTAGTTCTCATTACTGTTCTTCTGGAATACCTCCAGGGGAGATCAACTTTCCCTTCTTCTCCCCTTATTCTGGCTGACAGAAGCTAATTACTGGATTTATCATGCCCTTTTCATCACATACTTTATGCTTGTTCTGGCCACCTATGAGTCCCTCCTTCAGACTTTTGCAACTCCCCCAGTCTCAAAGCCAGCACTAGCACTATCCTGGTGTAAAAAAACTCCCAAGAATTTAGATTTTGCAGTTCACAGACGGTTGCTTGGGCTGTTACAAAAAAGCGACACTGCAGATGGCCAGTGTAAGAAAGCCAGACACTTTCTTTACCAAAATGCTTCAGAAGGCATTCATGATAAAAATCACACTCTCCTTTTGAGGAGAAAAGGGAGATAAATGTTTCCTATGTGGTAGGATTAGTGAGTGTTGAGCACTGAGATGGCCTGCAGATATCACTGACTTCAGATTTATTTTTATAGGACAGTATGGTCAAGTCTGGCTTTTCTCTTAACAACAACAATGTTGGTGTCAATCAATTATCTCACCTGCTGCTGCCTCTGCTTGGTGCCAAAACAATACAGGGCTTTTGCATAAGTGGCATACATAGCAAGGGGCCCTGGGGAAATATATTTTTCCTCCACGCTTATAATAAAGACTCCTTTAAAAAAATGTGCGCACAAGCATGCACGCAGAGTACATGACCTGTGCTGTGGACTGAAATCTGCATCTCCCTCCTCCCTCCTACCCCAAAAAGGCTGGCAGATCTCCAGTGTCTGGTCCTTACGGCTGTACCGTGGAACAACTGGCCTTTCCACCTCTATTTAATTAGTGACGGAGGCATTAGGTCTTTTTAAAGCTTCTCCTTCAGGTGAGTGATGTCTTATGGTATGGCTGACAGAGCCTGGCTGCTTCAGGCTGGTGGCATGAAAAACTAAATCCAAGAGAAGCACCTGTTGAAGAGAGCGCTGAGGGGCTATGAAATGTCTGCTTACTTGTGGGGAAGTGAGGAGAGGACTTCTTGTAGCTGTATTTATCCATCTTTTCATTCTCCCTTTGTTAGGGCTGCCTGCCTGCCAGTATTTTCTTTTCCTATATTATTTTCTCTACTGTGGTGGAGGGTTTTTGAGACCAGTATGCCAGTGCGTACTAGGCAACCCATGGAAAAGGCAAGTCAGTGGGAGGGAAGGGGCTCCTCCAGCTCTTGTGCTGGTCCGGGCAGCTGCTGCCCCAGCACCCAGGTAAGAGCATGCCTGCAACCTGCAGGGGCAAACCTATTGTTGTTGATCTGTAGTACTGTGCACTCTACAGCAACCATTTGTCCTGAGGGTTGTATTAATCCCCTTCTTCACTGATGGATGACCTCCACAATAACAACCTGTGTGGAAACAATTACATGAGATTCTGTGAATTTGAAGAAGTTAAAAGCTCTTGGTAACACTGTGTATTTTAGCGGTGTGCCATGTTTTTCGCTCATAACTGCAGCAAGCTCAGCCCAGATCTCAGAGTGGTTACTGAAAGCTTCTGCTGATAATAAACAAATATATGATATGAACCTATATCATTACCACGTGAATTACGACCTTAGACGTGTCAGCCATCAAATCTCTTATTACCAAAGATTTGTCTAACGGAAGCTGGAGTATTCATTTTACACAGTTGATGATATATGGTTGTTTCAACTAGTGTTGTGCAGAATAAAATAATTTGAATATCAATTAAAATGGACTGAGGTAGCAAGAAGAGATATATCTTCACAAAAGGATTTTTCATGGTTATAGACTGACAAGGTTGGAGAATGACTGTATTATCCTAATGGCTTCTTTTTTCATTAATGGCTTAATGAAAACATTTCCCTACAATTATAAAACATGACTGTAGATCTTAAACACTGGAATGTGGGTTCTTTATCAAAACACACGCTGCTGCGGCTACAACTGATGCTGCACCACTCTGGGATTTCAATGGAACCCAATGGCAGATAAACTGTTTACATTAAAAGACTCTATCAAAGTTATTTTGCACCTAGTTTCATCCTAATCCATCTGATTTTTCTATAGCTTTGACAAGATGACCTCTCTCACTGTGTGTGCAGTATTGATGTCATTACTGAAGAGCTGTTCTTCAGCCCTTCTGCTGATAACAAAGTAAATGGAAATGTAGAGAAACCTTGGGGAGGTAAACAGCTTGTTCAGGATCCAGCTAAAAACCAGGAAAAATTACAACAGGGAAGGATATCTACTGTTACAAGGAAAGTGGTCACTGTTCCACTTTAAAAACTGTTTACATGATACGATGAAGGCATATCGTGACTTAGAGTTTCATAAATTTTTAAAAAATTTAACCTGAGTAAAGGCTTTGAAAGCTCAGTATGCATTATAAGAATTCAAAGCTCAGCCTATGGCTGATCACCTTTTTAGACTCAGCTACAAAGTCAAACATTTTGTATGTAATTACCTAATACTAACCTAGCAAAAAAGAATTATGTTTGCGTAAAATACGAATGATAGAGCAGAGCCGTGGATTATATGCATGTCTTGTGCTTGTATGGTTATCAGAGAAGTGGCAATAAAGTGGCAATCATTAAGGGAAGGAGAAAAAAAAATCAAATAGAAAAGAAAAACACCTTATTGATTTGTTCTGCCCAAACCACTGTATACATAAAATACTGAAAACGGAGCAGGTCTGTAACTGGTATCAAAGTTTCTTTGGTTCAAAACCACACAGAACACTAGCAATGTGCTTTAAATTAAGAACGCATTTCAAAGGTTAACAGGACTATTCCTTAGGCAGAACAACAAAGAGGAGCTGGTTAAAGAAAATTGGGTACACTGCAGCTACTTAAAATACTGTATCCAGGCACAACTCATTTGGATGCCTTTGAGCTCAAAGCTAATTTGAATTATACAGAGGTGCTTTAAAGAACAAAAATACTAACCTGTGTTTTATCTAAGCTCCTTTAGCTGAACCAAGCTACTAATTAAAAAGCTTCACCACTCTTCCTAATTTCTGATGTATTTTTTTAAGAGTAATAAAGCCATCTAAAAGCTCTGTCCTTCCTCACAGAAGAGTATTAACATTAGCATCTCTGAAATGCCTTGTCATCTCATGCTTTTACTAATAATATGTCTGTCATCTGCCTTGACTGTATCTCTCATAGCCAATCTAAAAATATTGTGCAGTAGGACTTCAGAATACAATACTGATGCATATGCCAACGTTCCTCTCAGTGACAATACTACAAGAATTTACAATCCAGGCAATGCTTAAATGTAACAATCTCTCTCAAATAATACATTAAACAAATGCCTACCTGGTATTATAAATATGTGACATAAAAATCTATTGGGTTGGTCAGTGTGCATATTAAAAACCATTCAAGTAGGTAAAATTGTGGATAACTTAAAACTTTAAAGACAGCAATTTTAATAAAACTGTCAATACAATTTTCTTTGTAAAAACATTTGACACTGATTATGCTGCTTATATCGAAAGAGAAACACAAGGTCTATATCTTTAGATCTTTTATTGAACTGTGAGCACAGCATCAATAACTGCTTCTCAGCTGTAAATGAAAATTGATTCCAGATCTAACCCGTCGTTTTCTGTGTGTCTTTAATCCCAAATCACCCGCAATGAGACATAAGAATCAGCATTTTGTCTATGGGACAAAGCATGTGTCATATGGCCAGCTCCAAAGTGTCTACACTGAAGATATTGTGAGGTGTGTTTCATATGTTAGATGTGGGCAGTAACTGTGGTCTCTCCAAGCAAGGCCCAAAAACCTTTATAGATCTGAAGTCTGCAGGCACCTGCAATGAACATCTCATTGGACCTCCTGCATGTCACAGCCCAAAGAAATTCACTTGACAACTTCTGCATCAAGCCCGCAGCTGCCAGAAGCCTAAAAGGAGAGGGAAACCACAGTTCCATGCAATTTGCAGCAGTTTGGCACTAATAGTTTGGATTTCCAGTCAGCTCTGACTTGCTGAAGCCTCTTAACCTCTCTGGGGTGAAATTAAAGTGTATAGCCTCATTTTAGGAATATTTTTCTTGGTGATACATTGCTAGGCCATCATCATGTGTGCCTTAACCAAAAAAGACCTAACACTTATATTAAGGAGAGTTCTCCAGATCATGTTTATAACTCTTAGGAACAATTTCCAGTTATTCAAAATCATGTTTGAAAAGTGAATGCTGAAAGTAGGCAGCACGTTCAGTAATAGCCTTGCTAATACTATGTACAGAATACATACCTTCCACTGACTTAACCTGGTAGTTCTCATCCTATCCAGAAATCAGGCTCAACCTCTTAATTATATGACTGACTGGAGCTATCGTGTGTTGGGTGTTTCCTCAGAAGTGGGGAGAAAAGGAAGGATATGTTTAACACCTGACAGAGCACAGGGTCCATGGACCCCTAAATAAATGCAATACAGATCAGAAATAAGTGCGCTTGTTCATAGGAGTGAGAGTAAGACAGAAGAGCTTTGTTTCTTGCAGACAAGCTTCTAACAATCTTCCACCATGACAAATGGACTACTGGTAGTCTCAGAAGACAGGCTGATAGATCAAACTCTTTCCACATACTATAGACATTCACTAAGAGTTGAGATCAAGGTGCATTTATGCATCAGTGTCACTACTGCCCCTGCCATGTAAAGATTGAAGGGTTCCTAGCAATTCTCAAAGGACAAATCCTAGGGCTCCCTACCAACCACTGTTCTCAAAGAATTTAAATTTCCTTGAAATACGAGTAGAGATAAAGAAAATAAACTTGATTTTTACATACTGTGTTTTTATTAATAACAATGAGTAAATGCTAGCTCATGCTTCATATTGGCTGCAAGCCTATAGCAAAAAAAAACCAAAACAGAAAGATTGTAAAGACAGTGATTTCATTTCCTTATAGAAATGTTGCATACACTATTAGAATGGTTTTGAGCTGAGAGTTTTAATCTTTTCTCTCCCTGTGAGAATGCACACATGTGTACAGCTGAATTACAATGGTCATTTGACTGCAAAATCTTTATGCTAAAAAAAGAGTATTTTTCTAACCTTGGGCTCCACAGCTGAACATTCAACACTGTAAAATTCGCATGCTGTAATTGCCTTGATCTGTCCCTCATGAATGAATATTTTATGTACTTTTTGGAAAAAATATTTTGCAGTCAAAACCCATTGCAGTTACTTTGTTGATGTTTATGTGTCTGACCAGTGGGCCAGATCAACTTTTCTTTCCATTTCCAATCCCCTCTCTTTAAAGAGATATGGCAGAAGCTGCTAAAGTGTGAAGGCACTGCCAGTGTAATGTGTGAGTGAAGCAGCAGAGCCGTGCTGCTCAGCTTTGCAAGGCCTTAGTCTGGGATGCAGTGTGTGACAAAAATTTAAAGGACAGACACATACAGTCATTCATTCAGGAAACCTAAAAAGCTGTGGGATTATTTCCTATGTGTATAACATTGTCTATACCCTCTATTTGTAATACAAATAAAAGAGATGCAACCATACATATGTGGGGTACATAGGAAAGATGAAGGTTTCCCTTAAAGTGCAGGGCATTTAAGAAATAATGCTCAGCATTCTTCTGGTCCAGACCGTTTGTTTATTTTTTACGTGATTGGAAGCATTCATGTTTGGAATCCCGAAAGATACACACCATAATCTGTTTCTTAAGAAGATATTTGGGAGAGCTTAGGAGATTTGAATCAATTCTAATCACTTAAGAGTGAGATGAAGCTCACACTGCCAAAAGGAAGAATATTTTCTATGTACTACAAAATTTTGAGAAACTACATGAACGGTCCTTATTGTGCTCTCTTGTTTGTCTGCAGCTTATACTGTGAATGGTATTACTGGGAAGTCACATGGAGTTTTGGGGCAGTCTGAGGCTTCCTACAGCTTGGGCACACCACCACCACATAAGGACTCAGGCTGCAGCCCCTGAACTGGCAGCAATGTGACACTGTTCATGAGCATGACGCTGCCTTTGGGCAAGAGGCATGCATGTACCACACGACAGCAGTGATGTTTTGAGAGGTATCATTACTCCGCTGTGCAGTGTAGACATAACCATGTCTTTCCTGGTTGGGATTAACATCAGAGATGACACCTATTCAAGTCAGTGAGGGCTTTTCATTTGATGTCAGCAAATGCCGGCCCAGGCATTTGCTTCTTCATTCAGCAATGATACGTGATTTCATCTTAGCAGTGTAAATTGTGTAAATTTGGAATAATTCTACTTAAGTCACTAGAAAACTACTACTATTGGAAAACAAAAGTAACTCCTACCTGATAATATATTTCCATTTCTAGGTTTTGGGCATCTCAGTATCACAACGTCATTTTACAGGACTACTTGGGCAAGTTTCCCATAGATCAGGAAACCTGCTGGTTTCATAAGCCACCATGTTTGTACAACAGCTCCTTGCACAAGTACAGGCTTTTGATCCTTTGGCTTCAGATGAGAGCGCAACTCGGTGCTAAAAAATACTGACTTGTATGACTAAGGGGTCAACTGACATCAGAAGGTAAATCTTTCCTGGCATGACCCTAAAGGACGGATTAGGTAGGTTGAAGAATAACATTTAGGTGATTTAAAAATAAATAAGAAAGACAGACTGACTTATAATTAACATTTCCCAGGCTGAACAGATGATCTTATGCTGAATTATAGCATTACCTTCCTCTCTACTGCAGACGTTTAAACATTTGAGCCTATTGCATATATAAAGTAACATGAAAGATGAATTTAACCTGAAGTCTCTTTTTTTTTCTGATAAGAATGTTGAGAATATGAATTTCACCAGCTTTATTTCCCGGCATTATCCATAAATATTTATAAAGTGGGAAGGATAGACAATGACACAAGCCAGTTTTCTGAAAATGACTCTTCATTAATGTCCCAAGTAGGCTGAGAGACTTTCAGTATTGATTTACCACTGCACACTGAGGACTTTCCCTCTCACAAATGGGAATTGGTGGATTCCAGTCACTAGACTATGGACTCCCAGCCCTTTACTCAGTGACTGGAACAAAACTTACAGACCCAGTCTTCTCAGGTGCAACTATACAAAGAAATTGCAAAGTGCAAATGAGCTCTGCAGTTGTGTTGGTGGTCTGATGTGGTCATTTTACACCCAATTCCAAAAAGGTCATAAATTCAAGAAATTGAGTGCCAAACAAGTGGAGGCTGTTCCACAGTTGGTTTGGTACAATGGAGGATAGAAACTCGGAGCACATTAGCTATTGCTGGGTGATGCCATGTGTGGTCTCTTACTCCAAGGCTAGTAAGTCATGTTTTGGTTTAGTTTAATCCACTTCACAAAGTTAATTCAGCAAAACTGACAAAATGCATTCCTATTTAAGAATAAGTTTCCTCCCACAGAGGTTCTATGCACAAGCAAGATTTAAGCTAATGGATTCTGCAGCTCCTCAAAATGCTTTTGATGCAAATATAGTAAACCAACATGCAATCACATTCAACCAATGAAACAACTTTGTCAGATTATACGGTCTATACACTCGTATCAGATGTATTTACCTGTTCATTGTCATCTTCATCACTGCTGAGTTTCAGATCATCCTCAAGCATTCTGAAAAAAAAGAGACAATACAGAATTACATTTAATGAATTAACTTTCCATACAATGGGCTGAATCTACCCTTCAGCAAAGTCAGAGGAAAAACTTGCTTTCTATTCAACAACAGCAAATCAGATCTGTGATAAGTAAACTGATGAATACTCCATGTATGTATGCATTAGTCCTTCTATGTGATGCTAGGTAAGAACAAATGACTTTCAGACTCATCCATCGTAAAGTTTGGCAGTCAGCTCCTCTTTCATGTCCTTTTTTATTTGCACATTGTCTCACGGTGATTAGTCCATATACAATATGTGTATTTCTAAATCAGAAGGTGGAAGGGAAATTCAGCTCCAAGACTGTTAAAAACTGAGAAAAAGTCCTCCATATTTCATTCTTGATCTAGGGCATCACTGATCTTCTTTGATGCCGGTACCAATCCCCACCTTATCAAACTGAGAATGCAAAGTGGAGAATAGCAAGAAGAGAAGGAGCTTGTTTGAGGTTTGATGGCACCTCACAGTTGTTAGTATCTGAAGGCAGAGCAAACATTTTCCTTCTAAGCTAGGAATCTGCTATTTAATATCCCCATTTTTATTTGTCCTTTTTTTAAAAAAAAAACAGGGAAATCTCACATTATTGCTCCCTGCCCTTGGTTAAAGGGGAAGGAAACTCCTAAAAGATGTGGCTGTCCCAGTGCCTCCTTCCTTTCCTTTGGCAGAAGAAAGAGTTGAATAATGCATATTACTGTATTAACACTTACATTACTTCTCTTTTTTTAATCCAAGACTTGGGTATGGCAAAACATATGGGGTAAGAAACCATGGTATTTGCTGTTACATATTTGCAGAAAAGGTCTCTCCTTTTGAGGTCTGTCTACCTAGAGACATGACTAACAGCCACCAAATAACTCCCATACAGCTTCCCATATATTCACGCTTTTATCTGGTGGTCCTCCTCAGAGCTTAAATTCCTTTGGGCACACTTCTACCTCGCACCCATCTTTTCACCTTGACAAATTCTCTTATCACAAGATGTCGTATGAATGAATCAGCACATCTCACCCAAACCCGCTGTGACAGCCACTAAAATTGCCGAGCTTCCTTTCTCCCAACCTGAGCTCCTTTACCCACGGCAGGAGGCTCGCAAATTGCAATTACTGTTTCCTTTCTGCCTTGATGGAGACTGAAGTCTATGATTTTTTATTGTTAGCCTTTAAATAACTGTAGCAATCAATGGATGTTCTGTTAGGAAGTTTTTTTTTTGTTTGAAGACTGCCAGTAAATCATGGAAGCTTCCTGATACAAGGAATTTTAAAGAGGGGACAATAATCCCAATGTGGAAATATCAGAAGGTTTGAAGCCCTGCTGGTGCTCTTAAAAAGAGAAAGTGCAAGGAGATCTTTAAACTGGTTTGTAAGTCATCTGTCTTTCGGTGACCTCTGTTGTCGGGCAGCTCAGTGGTTACAAAGTATCTGGACACATAACTACTAGTCATTAACGTCTTGATAAATGGCAGATGCCTCCCTGTAATATGTGTACCCATAAAAGTAAGACTGTAGCATGGATAAAGAATCTTCTAAAAGTAAGAATTTGTGGTGGGTTGACCTTTGCTGGATGCCAGGTGCCCACCAAGCTGCTCTATCACTCCCACTTCTCAACTGGACAGGGGAGAGAAAACACAATGAAAGGCTCACGAGTCGAGATAAGGACAGGGAGATCACTCAGCAATTACCATCACAGGCAAAACAGACTTGACTTGGGGAAATTAATATAATTTATTACCAATCAAATCAGAGTAGGGTAATGAGAAAGAAAACCAAATCTTAGAACACCTTCCCCCACCCCTCCCTTCTTCCCAAGCTCAACTTCACTCCTGATTTCTCTACCTCCTCCCCGCCAGCGGCACAGGGGGACGGGGAATGGGGGTTTCAGTCAGTTCATCACATGTTGTCTCTGCCACTCCTTCCTCCTCACACTCTTCCCCTGCTCCAGCGTGGGGTCCCTCCCACGGGAGACAGTCCTCCACAAACTTTTCCAGTGTGAGTCCTTCCCATGGGCTGCAGCTCTTCACCAACTGCTCCAGCGTGGCTGCAGTCCTTCAGGCACAGACTGCTCCAGCGTGGGTCCCCTGCGGGGTCACAAGTCCTGCCAGCAAACCTGCTCCAGCGTGGGCTCCTCTCTCCACGGGGCCACAGGTCCTGCCAGGAGCCTGCTCCAGCGTGGGCTTCCCACGGGGTCACAGCCTCTGTCAGGGATCCCCCTGCTCCAGCATGGGGTCCTCCCCGGGCTGCAGGTGGAGATCTGCTCCACCGTGGACCTCCCTGGGCTGCAGGGGGACAGCCTGCCTCACCATGGTCTTCCCCACGGGCTGCAGGGGAATCTCTGCTCCGGCGCCTGGAGCATCTCCTCCCCCTCCTTCTTCACTGACCTGGGGGTCTGCAGGGTTGTTTCTCTCACATCTTCTCACTCTCTCTGGCTGCCGTTTCTGTGCCCGCTGCAACTTTCTTCCCTTCTTAAATCTGTTATCCCAAAGGCGCTACCACCGTTGCTGATGGACTGGGCCTTGGCCAGCAGTGGGTCTGTCTTGGAGCCGGCTGGCATTGGCTCTGTTGGACATGGGGGAAGCTTCCAGCAGCTTCTCACAGAAGCCACCCCTGTAGCCTCCCTGCTACCAAAACCTTGCCATGCAAACCCAATACAGAATTTTTCAGGAAATATTAATCTTTAGAGGCCTGAACTTTGGCGATGAACAGGAACTTTTAATGTTGTTTATCTAGCAGACACATTCATTTGTTTCCCCAGTGTCATTACTTGCTGTGCCATTCTCAGTGTATTGCTGTACCTCCATCTATCCAGGGTCCCAGATTCTTATCTGCAAGTCTCATTACACACCAGAAGGACAATACCCCCAGGAAACTGAGACCATCTTCATACAGGACTATATCATTCTGACTTTTAACTCTAATTCAATCCTACAATCCTACTTTTAAACCTACATCTCACTTTAATGTGTAAATTATCCACTGCTTTAAAGCAGCACTAGTAGATAATGCACTCTATTATTATTTTTTAATGCAGATCTAAGAGGACATAATGCAAAGGATCTTTTCATGAACGAAGCCCAAAGGGTGGTGGGGTTTTTTTTTCTTTCCAGCTATCTTTTTTTTTTTTTTCATTTGTTACATGTTAAATTCTTTTTTGACATATCCTGGTAGAAATAAACCAAAAAAGGACAAAGGAAACTCCATATTGGATAAATGGAAAGAACAAAGAAGAAAACATAAAAAAGATAAATGAATACACTTACTAAACTAACCAAACAGCCATCTGAAATGGCTGATTAATAACTGTCCTCATACAGCCTATACTGCAGACACTTTCTAACAAGTACAGTAAGCGCAAGACATGTTTATTGAATATTGAAAAATATAAAATGGATATAAAACATGATTAGTAGGAAGGACAACTGTTAGAGTTGGTTTCAGATAAACTAAATTTGCAGGATTTATGAGTTCCCTTCAAGAGACTAATGGATGTTTAGACGACTAGAGAGAGGAAAAAAATTGCATTTTGGTATTTCTTTAGCAGTTCTAAGCTTATCACTTGGAGTATATAATTCTTCTTAGCCTGTTCTGCTAAATGAAGAATATGTCATCCCATTCAGTTACAAAACTCAAAGGTTAAACAACTAAACCACACAGCTTCTAAAATGCATCACACTCTCCTGGCAGATGGAATAATTAAAGAGAAACTGAGTACGGTATCAACAATAAATATATGGTAGCCAGAGAAGTGAAGGAATAAATTAAAAATACACAGTACGTGCAAATGAAAGTAGAATGCTGAAGAGTTCAAATAACCTGCTCCCAGAGGATATTGGTTAAAGAGGTAATATTTTACAGAAAGCAGAGGACTAGATGTTCTTCCACAATTTTAAAATGTGCTTAATATTCTGAAGACATGGGTCATAGTAGCTTGTACTGTTTAATGTTTCTATTAACTCTCATTTATAAGCAAGTAGCATCTGATCACACTCAAAGCCCAATAAGGGCTTTTTAAGATTGCCAGCAACCTTAATCCAAGGTGACTATTTCACGATCATATCTAGAGAGGTAACCCATTTCAGCTTCAAAGCCCTGAGACAGAAGAGCTCTGTATCTACAGCTCTCTCACACACTGTCTGGATGGTTTGAACGTGACATTAGGCGCTCTTGAGTGAGAGATCCCTGTAAATACGCATACGATCTATTCTGCTCTATGTAATTGTTAACCTCAGAACCAGCCAGACTGGAGATTACAGAGTATATTTGTTATGAAGATCAGCCCAGCTATTAATGAAGGCCAATTTGAATGAATACTGTCAATGAGGGCAAATCAAAGAGAAAACTGCCTGTATCAGAAAGCTATCTCCAGAGGTGTTATGAATTCATTTTATTTCCTATTCTTCTCTGACCCAGCTGACATTATTATTGAATATACATGTACTTGTTTGTCTTTTCATCCATAGCTAATGCAAAACACCACTTTAGGGAAAGAATGGGATTAAGTAGGATTTTTTATTTCATTATTAGAGCAATGCCATTTAGTCTAACAGTTGAAGATGTGTCAGCACATTTACTATAATCTACAATTTCCAGATGTTTATAATTTGGAATGTGAAATTATTGCAAAGCAGAAACGTCGGGACAAAGCAACACATTTATCTGTAGTGTAAGTAGGGGCAATCTCATTGACTGACTACAATACCCACTTCCTCCAGGGATGAGTCGGCTCCCAAAGCAGATTGTTCTTACCTTACAAATTTAACTAGACAAATGGCTGAATGAGGGCTTTATTAGGATGAGTTCTGTAAAAGTCTCACTAGAAATAGTAACAACAAAATATTATTTTTAGGAGCCTTCAACTTGTACCAGGCCTCAGAAGATGATGAGATGGACCAAAATCAAAGAGATATTTTTATAACAGTTTATTATGATTTTGGCATAGCAAGCTAAATTTTTAACTTCTTTGACTCTTCACACAGTTTCCAAAAATATCATTAAAAAAATATGCCATGATAATAAACCAGTTTAAACATAATCAGAAATGCCTCTGTATCTGTCTCTTAACAGATGAAGTAAAAAAATTATGCAAGTCCTATCATGGCTTCTGTTTTGCAGTGGGACATTCTCTGTTTTATACACTTTTCCTGTCCATGTTCAGCTTGAATGAGTCATGGAGTCCCTCTAGCCACTCCTAACAGTTGTTCCAGCATGAATTACTCAGTTACAATAAAAGTCTAGACACATTTTTTTAACTGCTTCAGAGAAATCATGAATAGTGAGAGGCCAAAGCTACAGAGCAAGAATGACCTAGGACTTGATGAGACTTTTGGGGTCACTGAAATAGGGTTTCCCACCCATCAGTGCTGGGAGGAGCAAAGGCAGCAGAACCCCAGCTCAGCTCCGGGGTCTGGGCTGAAACTTATTGGGGTGTCACCAAGCTCAGCTGCATGCACTTGTAGCCCATCCCAACTGTTGAGTTTCAGCAGGTGTTTTGTACACACCAGACCTGCTGGTTTGGGATCCTGTGACTGAGCAAGTGAGGATTTGATTAGGAGATGTGAGATAATCTCTTCCCTGAAAAAGCCCTATCACAATATAACTCAATTTCAGGTATTTTTATAGAAGACTGAACTTCTTAAAGGAGTATTTTCACAGCTCAACATCCTTTTTTTGGTTTCATATATAACATATTTAAATGCTTTTTACAAGTGAAAAAGGTCCAGATTGCCAGCAAACTTCTGAGAATGATATGCATTTCTTCCTGCTCTGGTTGTGTATGACTGTGATGGCAGTACACTGTGTTTATAATAAGATGTTATAAGTTTGGTGAGACAGCTTCATCAAGGAGGCAGCGCTTAAAAGGCAGCCTAAATAGGATGAGGTTCTGCGCTTCTAATTTGCTCTGGGATCAGTTCACCACTGCAATGGAGCTCCACTCAGATGTAAAAAAAAAAACCTTGTGGGAATGAAATGGATCGAGAAAAGGGAAGAGGGCATTGCAAGGAGACAGCAAAGGGAATACTGGGCAATTCCCTCATCCTGAGCTGCTCAGAAAATTAACTCACTTGTCAAACCACGTTTGTACAAAATGCGTATCCCATCTGGGTCATATCACAAGTGTTGCTTCTGCAGGAAGGAGCACAGGCAATGGTGTTAACCAGACATACAGACATGCCACTCTTTTCTTGCCAGGTTTGTCTCTGGTAAAATGGGAATATATTTATAATATTCCTGTTTTTCAAAATATTTAGCCCACTTGTTTTTGTAAATCTGTAACGTTGTCCTTGCAACCTCAATGGGCAAACCATGCTTCTGTCCCATTAGCAGGGTAGGATGTATGCTTAAATTTGGCTGAAAAGAAAAGGTAACCATGAAACTGTGACTAGTGACACAACAAACACAGCAAAGCACTGATAAAGAGAAGCAGTGGCTGGTACAGAAAGATACAGAGGATGTGGGTGCTCTCCAAGGAAAGAGTTCGCTCCTGCTTCAACCTTCCACTGATACAAAAGGACAATTTTAAATGGAGGTTTGTGTGATTTAGACTGGAGTAGCAAGTGCTACAACTAGTTATTCTGTTCGATATTAAAGAGAGAGTTTAGACTGTTATAGCGAATTTCACTTGTGATACTTAATAAGACTTAAATCCAGAACAGGCAGGAATCAAATAAATGTCTTTGAGGTGAAAAAAGTAGTACATTACTATCCTGAGCTATAAAGCCCTTGTTACATTCTTGCTTGCAGCAATACCTATGTGGAGGGAACACTGTCCATGCAAACAGTGAATAGCACTGACATGCAACCTTTTCTACCCCTGAACTTTCATGGAAATAAGGCCATCAGTTCAACACAATCTATGCTGGTTTACCCTATGGACTTTATACCAAACTTGTTTTTCATTTTCCTAGTGCATTTCTCTGTAGTATATTAGGCTTCTCTGAGTGGTAACTCAAAAGGTATCATGCAAATGACAAACTGTATAATGGAATTCAGATGTATTTCAAGAATGTGTTGCACACACTGGAGCACAATTTTATCATTTATCAAGGGGGAAGAAGGGGCCTACGTGTGTGAAAACATCTAACAATAGATTTCCCCAGAGAAGTTCATAATACAGTGGACAAAAAACCTGGGGAAATGAAAATAAATGGTAGAGTAATTCCAAAGGAAAAAAGAAGATCTTTTGTTTTAAAACATCCCATCAATAAATCTTGAAATCCGATATTCATTCTTTTGCTGAAATGTGCAAGTCATCTTTAAAATATTTCCTCTGAGATACTGTAAGAGTTACGGTAAAAGAAAATCTCAGAAGATTAAATGGAACTTACAAGCACCATTTACATTAATAGTCAGGGCCACTTCTCCAGCAATTTTACACATACTTAAATATAGTTTATTAATTTTTCCTTCTCCTCATCCACCATTTTCTTTCATTACATTCTTGTCAATGATGAGGTCAGTCTGGCAAACTTACTCACAGGAGTAACTTCTACTCATTTGAGTAGTTTCAGTGGCCTGAATAGGACGAATTTGCTTAAGGTATAGATCAAGTCCTCTGCCTCTGGCCTGAAATTGCCCCCCCTTAGAAAGAACTGAAGTCAAGTCTCGTGTCTTCACCACAAAAGAGCCTGTGAGCAATAGAGGTACCTGGTCTCTTCCCTCCCGCAGGAGAAGGCATGCATTAGCCTTATAACACGGTCAGCCTCCCTCTGGCCTAGCTGATGGAGAAAGATGGCTTGCTAAGAAACACTCCATTTTGTGTTGTCACACTCAGCCTGCCTTAGTGTTCCTGGCACCATATCAGTAATTAGTGTAATTACAGCTGGTGAGAGAGAAGTAACCCCTGTGGTTATCTATTAGGTACCTCACAATCAGAGAGTGCACTTCATTACTCATCTCTCCGTATCATCTCTTAATTTCAAAAGGATTAAGCAAAATTAATTCTTTCAGTAGAAGAATTTCTTTATCTAGCCATCCATTAATCTCTATGTATAAAAAGCTCTTCAAGGCAACTAAAATATTAAGTTGCTACTAAGTGCATTATAACTACTGCTCTGTTGACAGGCATTTTGTTTTTCATTAAAGCTGAGACAAGAACTTTGGGAGGAGGGAGAAACCTACTGCCAAATTTTATCTGTATATTACAAGCGTAGATGGAACTCTGTATGTTTAGCATGAATAACACTGTAGCATATCCAATAACTTCACATCCATATTGAGGTCCAATCCTGCTCTGAAAGAATACTTCCAATAGAATGGGAGCAGAATTGGGTCAAAATATTTTAATAGTGTGATAGGCAGTTTAAAAAGTCAAAAAAAGCAGCATCGTTTTGTTGCAAGCTGCTGAGTTGATATTTTTGTCTTAATAACATTACTACTACTGTTTACGCCTTCTGTCTAGAAAAGTGCCATCTCTGTTAGATTGTGTCTCACTCACTGTCCAATGACTCCTCAGTACAACGTACCTCTCTGTTTGGCAAGGCCTGAGAACGATGTATCATTGAAGCAAAAAGGGGGCAAAAACGAGAGAAAAAAGAGAGATGAGAACAAAGAAAAGTATGGGTCCAGGAAAAATACAGGGAGGGACTAATAACAGTTTCTAAGAATGTCAGTGTAAAACTTGTATTCTTCAAGCTTTTGAAGAACAAAAATGAGGACCCCACCTTTTTTAGTGCGCCAAATTCTGCCAGTGTGCACAAAGCTTTTACTATTTTCCCTTTGATCAACTGCAATGGCTGATATAATTTTGGGTTCTGCTATTTATCAAGAGCGATATATAGTCCAAGAGCCATTTCTGTGATACTTACTCATTTCCAATACATTCCACATGAAAAACACCTGCTTACTGCAACCATATTTGATTAAAACTGTCTCCTAGCCAGAGCACCAGTATTTTCTCTGGTAAACAAGCCTTCAGCTGGCATATTTACACACAAAGGCTTTGGGAACTTAGCACACAGTTAAACAATGATTGATAATTCTACAGCAACTTGCAAAGGTGACTTTAAAAAATCATACCAGAAAATATATCAGAAAGAGTTGTTCAACAGGGAACAAAAAACATAGGACTAGCTCATCTATCCAATGTTCTACAGTGCATATGGAAGGGTATTAATTTTATTCATTGATTATGTTCTTTTATCTTTTATTCCTTTTTTAATCTGGTAGCAAAGTGAGTCCTACCAGGAGCTGTTTGATGAGCTGTCAGTACCAACATGACATTTGCAAATCTTTCTCTGTCCACTGTTTTCCCCTTACATAGAGTAATCTCGTATCTTTTGTTTCTGCAGATTGGAAATGAGTTGCGTCTGGTAAATCTTAAGCTTCAATAACCTGGTCTGGAGTGGAAGCAGTTTTTTTGTTCATGAAAACCTTTATACTGACGCGTTTTTATGGCTCTTTCTGCCATTTGAACTAATTGCCCCTAATTCTGAACTGCTGTCTGTGAAGTTCAGTGCCATGGAGAGAGACTGCACTTCAGTGTTAGCAATAAGAATGACACCAAGTCCTGGAGGCACTTCCCAGAGGCAGTATGGACTGAGATGAACCCTGTTCCTCTCCGGCATGAGTATCAGGACTATGCAGAACTGGGCAGTGGGGTGATGAGGAGGTGAAACTTGTCCGGTGCCTGCTATGGCGGAAGGCTGCATGGCATCTCATCAGTAGCGCCGGTCTGTTCCAGCCCATGAGTTGCAGTGGCACCTGCAGCCCTTCCACACCAGCTGGGTGTGATGTTGTGGCTAGTGTCTGCCCGTCCCCTCTCAACCGTGGCACATTCGTAGTAGCCAATGAAGGCAAATGAAGGGTGGATCTGAAAAGCCAAAAGAATCTCAGAGAAAGCTCTGAGTGAGCAAATTACAGCAGCTGCCTGGACCTTGGATGCCGGGAACAGGGTGTCAAGTAAATAAAAATTCAACAGAGGACAATTTATCCCCAGTTCACAAATCAATTCCCTACTTTAATCTCTTAGCCATAACAAGGCCCAACAACCTCTGGACTACAATTAACATGAGAATTATTTCCTTCTATAGTCTCCATTCCTTAACAAAGTTTTTGAACAGTATTCATAGCCAATATATGTTTATGCCCTGAAACCAAACACAGGTCTGCAAAAGGGTACTGCTCAGTTAATGTTTCTCCAGTGCAGACACATCACCTCCTATGGGTTCACAGCACTCTAATAACGACGTGGGAGTTTTTCACTCAGTTTTCATAGCTTAAGCACACATAGAAAGGGAAAACTGTTTTGTTTAGTAAAAACTACTTCTGTCTAGTATTAGGCTCATCAGAGTTTTCCAGCTCAAACATGGGTACCATTAGGGTCATGTCTTGGTTAAGGAGACAGGGACAAAAAGAACAGGGGAAGACACAGAAAGAAATGATTCTGTGATTCTATGAAAATCCTGTAAAGAGTAGTAACAGGAAAGTGGAAAAGAGAAGGCAGAGGTGGAAGAAAAGTAGGAAGAAAATGCCAAAGGCAAACTAAACCCAAGTATCTCACTGTGCTTTTGTAGAATATGCACTTGTGTCAGCCTTCGTTCGGACAAAGAATGGAAGGGATAGGAAAGGAGCAGAGACAGGGTCTCTTCTTCCTGATATAAAGCAGATTTTCCTTTAGTAGAAACACCATTTTTTAACTGACCGTTAGAAGAAGTTTACTCAAATTGCAGTATTTTCTAATGTGAGGAAACCTGAAACTCCTAAAATGAACTCAAGAGATCCTCAAAAGCTCAGGCACTGCTGCGATCTGCTCATCCCTTCACAGAAACAATAAAAAGTATTTGGCAAGAAGCAAGCTGAAGGCAAAGCCTGCCAGTTTCTTTCACAACACTAGCCTCTAAAAAAGCTGTAGTGTGACCAATGTCCTTATATTTTAAATAGTTCCGTGCGAGTGGACCCTAACTAATCAGATGAGTGGAGGAATGGCAACAAAGACTCTCTGACAGTGATCTCAGGTTCAGAGGTTTTTGAATCCCTGGGGTTAATTTGTCCTCAAGAATGAATTGTTGGGGATGAGTGTCCTGTCACCCAATAAAGGGGTCTGGCTGTTTCATTTCAGTGCAAATGAACAATAACTTCATAAAACTGTAAACTATTTATTTACTTGTTCAAAAGGAAGACTCAAAATGTTTAATAAAGACTAGTAGGGGGAGGTCTTCCAGTGGCAGATACTGAACAGGCCACGCAATGCAGCCATGACATGGTTTTCAGTGATATGTTAGGCTATGGAGAATGGGAGCTTTAGGTTCAGAAACAGCATTTGTTCATATGGAGAAAGTGAAATCTGTCACATGTCAGATTTTTAAAGAATGCTTTAAGCTTAGTGCTTGACTTAAAGAGAGATTTTCAGGGGTGTGCCTTACCAAGGCAGGATTCCAAGAGGGGATGCAAGTCCTGTGTACTGGCCTGCTGATGGTGCAGGGTGAATAAAGAGCAGGGGTCGGCCAAAGAGAAGATGAGCAAGTACCAGGGGCTTGTGCGTGCATGAGAGAACTGACTGGGGTTTTCAATGCTGCAAAGGCATTACACCTTTATGAAATGTCCTGCTGGACCGTGCCTGGTACACAAGGTAGTTCAGGGCTGATCAATCAGCAAAAATCCCCATAGAAAGCAAAGATAAGGCGATCTTGGGGAAGGTGAGCTTCATTTTCACTGCACTGAATTTCTGATCAGTTTTTAAAGCCACTTCTCCTGTAGCTGCAAAATCCTACATCGACATTCCACACCTGTCCCAGAGATCTGATACAAATTTTGCAGAGAAATGAATCTTCAGTAAGACGGTTCACTTCTATCCTTAAATGAACATTCTGTTGATCAATCTAAAAATGTTAAAACAGACTAATCCAAACTAATATAAATAGAGGGGATAAAACCAAGCAAGACTAAAACTAATATAAATAGAGGAGATAAATGAATAAAATACTTAAATGATTTCTGAATCTGGATGATTTATGAGGCACTGAATATGCATGATAGAAATCAAGTACCAAGCACAGTCCTGAAAGCACTGACTCATGCAAGTAATCCTTGCTCCTGCAAGCACTATTTTTCAGGCTCAGATCCAAACACAATGCCTGACACTGTTTGCTCTGATAATCACTCTAAGATAAACAGATATGAGTAACTGCAAATACTTCCAAGCATTTCCTTTCACTTATAATGTAAAAAGAAAAATTAGAGGATAAAATGAAAATGTATGTTTCCACTTCCAGATTTCATACATCATTAATTCTGTAAAAATATATCCGTCTTCATGCTGATACTTCTCTTTGCTTGGCAAGCTTGAAGAATGCAATATGCTTGATAACCTGATTGAAAATTTGATCCTATTGTTTAACAAAATGAGGATTGTTTCATAAGGGGCTCCACTATGTCTGTGCACATTTTCCCCTAAGTAACAGTGTAAGACTTGTATTTCCCCAGACAGCTGAACATTTATGTTGATGTACTTGGCTACAGATCCAATCTTGCACTGGCTGTAATACAGGAGAATTTTCCTTGGCATTTTGAATTATGGCACTGAAATAATTTAACAGTGCCTTCTGTGCATGTAAAACAAGTTTTCTGATATAGTTAGCTCTTACTGAAAGTTTGTTTACCCTATAAATTGTGCCACATGGTTAAACCACACTTTGGCCTGAAATCTGCAGAGGTTATTTTTTTTCAGTATCACCACAAACTGTGTAACTCTGGAAAAGCTAGCATTTCCCCACATTCACACACCCCATGTACAAATACACTCCATTTTTTATATTCCCTAGGAAGCCCAGGTTACTTTTGAGCTATCTGCTAATTTGTGCTTGCAGAGTTCTCTCCAATGTTAGAAGAATGAAGCTGGCAGGAACCAAGAAAGGAATATTCAGTTATTGGTTTAAAAGGTTACAGCAGAGATATCCACAGACACTGTTTATGCCTAATTACTGAGGACAAACCCTGCAAGTCACTATCATGGTTCTGATCCTAGTGAGAACATGACACATGTTGACATTTCCACGATTAGGAGAAAGATGATCTCCTTTAGCAGCTCCCTGCTTTAACATCTCTCTCCCAAAGTCATCTTGAGACCACTCTGGTCTTCCTTTAGCGCAAAGCTGTTGAGGAACATTATGGTTGACTCTCTGAGAGGTACGTTAATATTATTTTCATACCAAATTCATTTAGTTATGAGATGAAATGCATGTTACCATTGAAAAAACCTTGAAACTCATAACATGTTCCTCCTTACTAAAAACATTCCAGAACACCAATTTTTTGCCTCTCTTTTTGTACATTTATACCAGGCCTGGCACTTGGTTACTTTGTCCATGACTAGAGTATCTCAATGTTATTATAAGACAAATAAACAAGAATATTAGTACATAAAATGGAAAAATGGATACTCAATCTTTCCTTCAAAGGCCAAAACCTAGGGGTGATGCAGACTAAACTTAATTTCATTGATAAAGTCTAATGACGTCATGACTTGACAAAGACAAATAATAGTATAAGAATATGTCAAAATTGTCAGACTGCATCAGGCCTGTGGTACATCTAGTTCTGCATCTTGTCACATGAGACTGTTCAATGGAACAATTTGTTAGTACTGAATTATTTTTCCTGATATAACTCGAATGAGACTTGGTTCGTTATGCTCATGGAGCACATATGTCTCCCAAATTCTTTATTCCAATCTTTTTTCAGAATCTCTTTGAACCCTGGCTCCACTGTTGGCAGCAACCTGAGTCCTAATTGTATGCTGTGTAAGAACCTATTTGTTTTTCTTGGCTTTCTGAATTTCATGGAACGCCTCCTAGCTTTTAAATTGTGAGAAAAGGAATGGGAATTTCATAGGAGCTAAGTGGGTCTAGGTGCTTGCCTCCCATCAAATTTCACTAGGGTTTCAAAACTTGATTTTCTATCAGGATAGTTACAAGGACATAATGTACCTTTTTTCCTATACTACTACTTTTGTACTTTCTCATCTTACTTTATACACCTGCTGTAGCAAGTCTAAGTCTTAGTGACAATTATCTTCTGAGGAGCAAGTGTGTACATTTACCTTATGTCTGACATGCAAGCTGCAAAGCCCTCCCACTTTTGCCGAGTTTTGATGTTAGTTCAATTGGAACAGGATGAGTCCCATGAAAAGGAAATTGCATGATACACCTTGCACTTGGTGCGTGAGCTGTTAATCTACAGACTAATCCAGTTGATACATATGGTTAGGTAGCTGGGTAACTATCAGGGCACAACACTACCTTTCATCTCCTAAGGTGATGCAAAAGTTATATCTCAAATCCAATTTAAATTGGTGCTCCCTTGAGCTCAAAGATAATTTCTCTCTAATCCTCTTCTGGTTGTCTATAGGGTAACCTTCAAAATCTCAGATATGACACTGTAAAAAAATGATCAAGTCATAATTTTTTTAGCACAAACCCTAGCTATTTTTCCTGGTGGCACTATGTTCCAGCTGTTATCAGATTCAAGAATTCTTCAATTGCCTTGAACTCTGCATTTATTTTACTTTTCCAGATTTTTGCCAATGAAAATACCTCAGCACTGCTTGAAGAGAAAATAATCTTGTCAGTTTTATTGTGCCATATCGGAGATGATGAAGGTCATGCTAACTACAAGTCTGTTCGAATTGCTACGGGGTTGGGTGAGGTGGGCTTTTTATTTTATTTTTGGTTTTCCCCTTGCTCCTACCACAAAGTAATAGGGATTTTCCCCTTTCATTCATCTTGCCTTTTGTTGTTTTTAATCGACCACCCATCAGTGCCGAATTGCCTTGTAACTGTCTGCTGAGCTTTCATTTGACAGAGATAGCTGCTATTGTTAACACGAGCCTTCACTTCAGCCCATTTAACTTTCCTCAGTTTGACAGCTTCACAATAGCCACCTTCCATCTAAAGAAAACTGTGATTTAGTAGAAAGGGAATGTGGGACAACAGCCTGATCTGTCACTCAGTCTCCAGTGAGTTCTCTTGGCATATAGTTCCCCCACAAAGCCAGAGGATGAAATACTACACAAAAATAAGACGGTCATGAGACATGTTCAGTTATATATTCTGGCAAAATCTAAACAGCAATCACACTTAAAAATACAGCCCTTTCCTATCAGTAATACCTCGCGCTGGGCAGCAAAATAAATACTTTGACTGATTTTAAATTTCCATTTTTTACTTAATATTCCAGAGCAATGCTTGACTTTTTTTTTCGCTTTTATTCACCTAGTAATTGTTCTCAGATTGATCTACAACAAATCCTAGTGGAAACAATATGTCACAAGTAAATTAAAGCTTTCATTGGACCAGTCATTGGTCCTACTCCATATAAGTCTACATGTAAAGATGTTGATGAATTAAGAGCCTGGATGTCCTCCCTTACCGACAATTAAAAAAGTCAAATTGCAGCTGCCTAAGCACAGCCTCAGAATACTTCCCAGCTCAGCTCCACGCTCAGCTTTTGAGTCACATGCAGTTTGGAAATACATCTGTAGCTGATTTTTTACTGTTGTGCATTTATGCCTAATGCTCTTTTGCAGTTATGCTGAAATTTGGTTTTATCATTTGGCACAAATGACAAGCTGAAGACATCCCACTATTAGATTTGCAGGCACAATTTTTTTTTCTAGCCATAGTTAAATAACTGTATTATTTTCTTGTCCAAAATCCTGGATCCCAGTTTGATGAACGCTTTCTTGTTAAAAAATGTATCTAGAAAATTAAATTTGATTAGCATAAAGTATAATTTATTTCAGTCCATCTATATTCCTCTCCTCAGATCTCTCATTAACTTCAACCAAAGAGGAGTGAGAAAACAGAGCTGGCACAGCTGCATGCTGCAAAAGGAACCCCCTAAACTGACTGCTGTGTTCACCTGAGGTTGAGGACCATTTCCTAGTATTTAAAATAAGCTACTCTGGTAGTGGTGGCTGATCACCGAGCAACATAGGAATTTTTGTTTTGCAGCAGCCATTCAAAACTTCAGTTAAGAGTTTACCACAGCTATGTAGAAAGACGCATTCAGAACTGGAGACAGAAAATTAGATGACAGATAAACTCCAGTAAGAAGACAGATAACAGTTACTAGAGAAGCATCTATTGCCCAGAGTTCACTTGTGAGAGAGTACCCACGAGGCTATAACTAGGAAGAACACCAGACCGCTCCACTGTTTCTAATTAGGGAGGACATCCTTCATTTTATAGCTCCTGTGGTCTAATTTGTAGAGAGCCATATCCCCTAAAGCTTTCTGTAAACCAAATTAAAACTCATTCCATCAAGAAGTTTTAGCAATATACGGTCTCTGATCACAATACATACTCAGGGTCATAGAGCTGCTTCAGCAGTCAGCTGGGGGCGTGTTCTTTTTTTTAGGGCTATTCTTTTTCCTTTTTATTAGGAAACAGCAAATTTCTTCTAGGAAAATACATTTTAAAGACCAGAGAATCTGGTTCTGTTTAAACAGTTATTCATAAGAAGGAACAGTACATACAGCTCTCTACTGATTTTCCTGGTATTCTCTTGACTTATAATTAAAACATTTTTTCCGCTACTTTTTTAGTTAAGACACCTCAAAGCTTCAGCCAGCTCAACAAACATTGCTAGCAATTTTTTCTCTGAATGAAAAAAAAAAAAAAAGTTAGCTTAGGGCTTTTTAGGAGACTTAAGACTCCACGAATGCTTTTGAAGTTTGCAGTCGCTTCTCAATCCAGAAAACATTCATATCATGTGCAGCAGTGACACAAACATCCTATGACCTACTCTACTGGTCTTTAACCCAGCTCTGGACAAGGAGAGTAAATTCAGTCTGTATGCCCATTCAGTCCTTGGCCTCTATGTCACCACTATCAACAAGAGTGCCAATTAGGATTACAGCTTCTGGATTTGGACACATGTCCATTAGACTCTGATTGAGACCTTCAATTCACTTCACACAGGCCACTGAATAGCTCTGAGAGTGTAATGACTTTTGTTCACTACAAATCTGCCTTGAATTTGAACTGGTAACCTGAAGGTGAAAGGGTCCATCATCCTATTGTTAGTGCAGCCTGTGCCAGCCAAAGTCCCATTCTCAGCTGTAAGAAGAATTTGGTGTCACTTGGTTGCTAAACTTCTTACACACACACACACACACACACACACTTTCCTGAAAAATCTTCCCTCTTCATCTCTGTGGGATCAAATATAAATGCACAAGTAACTACCCATGCAGCTGGCATGGCTGCTTGTATCAACCAATGGCGCAAACACTATTAGATGCTTATTTCCTTCCACATGCAAAGCGGCTGAGCCAAATTTCTTCAAGTAAGATTTCAAGAAAGTATTTATCATAGCTGGTGTAATTACGGAATTACCTGTGAAAAACCACAAAGGGTGAGGGATCTAATAAATAAGTGGAAAACTACAGCATAATATAATATCAAACAAAATGTCTGCAGTGAAAATATTCCACTAGGTAAAGGTCACATATCTCCTGCCTTGAGGAACAGCACAGCACACTTTGAATGCAGGCAAGGTGAGACTTTGCCTATATTATGTGAGGGTATTTTGATAAACATTCCCAACTTGTTTCGACAACAGGTGGCCAATATGGCAAAGTCTTTCAGACTGGTTCACAGTAGCAATTTGATATTAAAAACTGACCAGTAAGCAATTTGATAGGCTGGCCCCAAAATGCTAAGAGCTATTAACCTTGAGAAGCTTATGAAAAGGGGATGCCCTGGGGCACGCACCATTGCCTGGGTGAGTCCCCAAATTCGCAGGACGGTGCTGCTCACCACTCTGCTTGCTACACCCGTGTCCTTTCTTTCCCCTCTGTATTCTTGTCTCTTTCATTATGCCTTTATCCACTCATTTCAAATAAAACAAATATATTCACTGTTGTTTAAAGGCTCATCTACATTTCCTGTGAGTTATTTTCATCATCAGTACTCTATTAAAGTTATTTCAAAGTAAACTGGTGAGACAGCGAGCAAGAGACTGTGTAGCACTACGTCATGTGTCTTCTCAAACCAGTTAAATCTCAGCAAGAAGTTAAAAAAAAGAGATCTATTTAAAACCAGATTAAGCTCAAGCTGCTAAAGCATAATAAATTGCTCTATTTTAACTGACTGAACTGTGCACACTTAGAATACAAGGGCATATTTCATTTGGGTTTATGCAATTGTTCAGTCTACTTTTCTACCATTTCACCCATCACCAGATGAGAGAACTTGTCAGGCAAAATTGTAGCTAATGATGTTTAATGGTAGCTAAGCCCGACAGACTTGTTTATTTCTTTTCTTCTTTTTTGTTGCTTTACTCTCGCTGAAATAATGAAAATATTACATGAACAACTTCTATATTATTTGCAGGAAAAGCTTCCATTACCAATGCTAGGTAACATAAAGCTTTATCTGATTTATACAGCAATCTATATAAATCTACTTTTATGTTTTATTTGATTCCAGCCATTAGGCTGTGCTAGGAAGTAATTCTAAAATATCTATCACAGTGGCAATTCACTGTACTATACCAAATTAATCTACATAAATCTATACCTGTGTGCAGGGAACCAGCATGGTAGCATCACCAGTATGGAGGAGGAACAGATGCCAGTAATTCTACTTGTATGCTTTCTAGGAAGTTCAAGTTTTTTCCAAACCACTGAGCAGGATACAAATGTCCCCTGTCGAAAAATTCTTCTGTCTAAATTAACTGTATCATCATTAGCATAGCTCTTACATTTTAAATTTCAGAATATGAAACTGCATATTAGGAGAGGTATTTCCTCTTTATGACTGATCTAAAGTCAGAGAGCTGGAGCACGAATGGGCTGTTTGGAACAGAATATCCTTTTAAAAACCTGTATTCCTTACTGATTTAGAGTTCCTTACATAGCTGAAGCCAGTGTGCTTTGTACAGCTGAATGAGGCCAGCTGGCAAAGTAGGAGCGTATCAGTATTCTGACTGCTTTTCTTTTGTTTGAATATTACCTCAGTGGCCATACACTAAACGATGTGAACTTGATGGGTTTGACTATGACCTCAGCTAAACTGAACAATATGAAGCTGGCACATCTGTAATCTCAGGCTTGCTATTTTTCAATTTACTTTTCACCTGATTTGTATTAAGATGTGGTTCAAATTTTAAAATCAAAATAAAAAGGGCCCTTCTGCATTCCAAATCAATCAGCAAATGCTGGCATGCCAGAAGGCAGGCTTCATCTGCCTCTTCACACCACATTTGGTGGATCCCTGACTTATGAGAGCTTGATTTCTAAATGTTTATGCAGAAAGAAATGTTTTACACATCCGTTCCTTCTCAGATAGCCTACAGGGATTTCTGGCAATGCTTTTTTTTTTTTTTTTTTCCCCTGCCTTCCAGGTTTTCTCCCTGTGGACGCATAAAGACGTAGTGACAGCAGGAGTAGGCTCAACTCGCAGTGAGCAGCATCCGTACATATTATTGCTATTGACTCCATGAGATAAGCTGGACATCTGTCTTTACTTTTAGCAAGTTCCACAAGGATAAACATGAACATGAATGTGGGCTGCCCACGGACGGTTTACTGGTGCTCTTTTATAGCCCCATCCCATCGCTGGGCTTTTGTCACTTTTGTCTGAGCTATATTTCAGCCTCGGGTCACAAGAGTTCAAAACATAGTCAATTAATCAAATGGTTTCTATGAACATAACTGTGGTTCAATAACTGTTTCCTATTCAACATAACCAAGGAAATGAAAGGAGGAGGTTAATGTGGAGATAACTAGGTTACGTGTGGAGCTTTAAGCAGCAGTCCTTGATTAGCCATCATCAGACAGGGCGTTTTATCGGTGGAGTTATTTTATGTGAGACTACAGAACAAACCGAGGACATTTATGGCCTTATCCTGCTCTCAATAAAGTTGAGTTCTTCCATTGACTTACACCTACTGGTTCAAGATCTATGATCTTGACAATAAAATTAACACAGCAGCAGAAAAACAAAAGAAGGAGATATAAAACCTCTCTCTTACAATGCACTGTGTTTACACTAAGAAAGATATAGGATTCAAGTCTCTAAGGTGAAATAACTGCTCCCAAGGGGAGGGGAACTGAATATGGGACATGGCAGCTAATATACTAAAATGATGGGGAGAAGGGTATTACATCAGCGCAACAGGTTTACATGTGTTCTATCAGTGATATGAGGTGGGGTTTGTAAAGCTGCTGATTCCAGCTGGTGAAACTGGAAGGCCCAAATTCCTTGATCTCTGCTGCCTAAACATGACTTGTCGACTGGGGTGGGAAGCAGCATGCTCAGCCTGCCAGCCACCCATTTAGGAGGGCTTTTTGCTGTCTCACCCTTATAAAAGTGCTGGGATTTTGCTTCACATCACCCAAGTCTGTTAAAAAGGGGCCGAAACAAGCCCTCTAAGCAGCATGAGAATTCTTCTTTTTGATGTGATAAAAAACCATAAATATGTGTTTCTAACCACTGAAGACAGCAAGATTTGGAGGGCTTAAATGGAAAAAGCTAGTTTAGATTGAGCCAATTCTGGATATTGCCGCACACGTCAAATAGCACTTCACTTGACAAATGGTCTCAAAGAAATCTATGGGGCTATTCAGGGAATAAGGTGGTGTTTGGTATGACTAAGGAGATTAGAATCTGGCCCCTGTTTTATTTTCAGAGAGATTTCAAACATGTGTTTCTTCTAATTTTCCCTTCCTTCTAGGATTGCTGGTATTCACTTGGCCTGGCTTTAGAGGCAGAGGGATGTGAAAAACAGCACCAGTAAAAAAAATTATAACCTCTCTAATACATGACCAAAATAGTCGTCGTCCCGTCGTCCCCCCCCCCCCCCCCCGTAAAATATGTGGCATAAACAAATTCCATAACGATGCTATGTGTTATAAAAGTTTTACTGGCACTTGTTTGGGATTACCCGCATAACTCACTTGTGAGTTCACTACTCATGGGTAATGCACTCATCACAAATGCATGCTAAAAACCAGCTTATGTAAAAGTCCTATTAGAGTCTAACACAGATTAAACAAACAGTTTTTTTACAGAAGCCTCTTATAGTACAGACGTTCACAGAAATGATAAAAACCTTAGTCTATAATTGGCAATGTTTTCATTAGGTTTATCCCAAAAATCCTGTATTAAATTCCATAAGTTCTTAACCAGTGACATGTATACCCACTCTGCAATTCTGTATTTTTCCCTTCCCTAGCTCTAACCACACCTTGGTGTCATATCATACACATGTGGCTGCACCCAGAGAGAACATGGTCCCTTGTACTATGTCAGTACAAAGACACAGTATAAAAGAGGCCTAGCTCTAGCAACTGTACTATTTAAACTGAAAAGACAGAGAATGGGAAAAAAAACATTATTCCTGTTTACAGACTGAGAACTGAGACATAATTTCCAAAAGGTCATACAGGAAGTCCCTGTTAGGGCTGGAATTAAAATCAAATTCTCCTGAGCACCAATCCAGTGCCTTAACAACAAATTCGTCTTCCCCCAACATCTGTGTTTTTCTTCATCTACTGTATTCCACACTCATCCCTGTACCATTTCAACACCTCTCTTTAGTACTGTAAGTGACGTGATTAGTACCTGTATTGACTTAAAGCATCACACACACAAACTGCACACCTGGACAAGAGAATTCGTGAGGAGCATGAGTAAGGTTATCAGGCCATGCACTCTGGGTCAGGAAGTGGCAGTTAAGTTTTGCACAATAACCATTACCAACCAACCACGTAAACTTAGTCTAAGGCAACTCCTTAGCCCCACAGAGAACATTGCAACAGAAACAGGAACAGAGCTCATGCTAACTGGGCAGAGTTAAGCTGATTTTCCTCATTTTTCTTTCCTACTTTCCCCTGCTTTCTTCTCTAAGCATCTTCTGACTCATGATGGTGCATGTGGGGATTATACAGGCAACAGTCATACCTCTTGCATTGCCACATTCAACCAGAAATAAGACCACCACCCAGAGAAGTTCCTCTGGACAATTCTGTGCCTCCAACTACACATCCTGCTTAGACAGAATTAGGGAGAATTTGTGTAATTAACCTAAGATTTCTTATTTTTTCTGAAAAAAAAATGGAAAGGGGCATGAAGACACCCAAAGTACCTGATTTTTTTCTCTAAGTAAATTTTTCCTCCCAATTTTCAGGTGAACAGTCTGTGAAAATTTATGACAAAAATGAAAAATTTTAGGCAATGTTTTACAGGCTATTTTTCTATTAACTTACATATGAGAGAACTCTAAAACTTGGTATGAATTAAGGTTAACCCTTAAAAGAAGCACCTAATTTGCCATCACAGCAAAAAAGTGAGATTAAGAAAATGCTTTGCTGAATTGCTAGGCATATTAAGTATTAATGCAATATAGTTATTTCTAAGGAAGGTTGAAACATTAAACAAAGAAGAACACATTGTCCTTCTAATTTTCAGAATGATTTCCTACCTAAAGATAGACATATCACTTGATTTTCAGTCACTTCAGAGCAAGTAACTTTCTCTAAAACCCAAAGAACGTACCTGCTATTAACAATCTCAGCAGTGTCTAATAAAAAACCACTTAAGCCCAAACTGTACTTAATTTATATGATGCGTAGCTGTAACTTATCAACCCCAGAATCCTGTGCAGGAATTAAATATTCAGTTTTTCTTTACTGATTCAAGTACAATTTTTATCCCTCAATTGTGCAGGCTTCACAGCAGGGGGGGAAACGGTCAAGTCAACCCTCCAGCAAGAAAGTCTGTATCATGGCAGGTGCTGGGAAGAGGAGAGACGCAAGTCTGCTCAGGGAAGCTGGACAGGTAGGAAGTTTACAGACTTTCACAACATTCTCTGTTGTCAATGCAGGAATAAACATGTCATCTGTTTCACTATTTTTCACTGTTTGGCAAAGCTATCAAATTGCTGAAAAAAATTTTTTTTTTTTTTTTTAGCATAGGCAAGTACATTGCTGAAATGGGTTAGAGCAGGAGTGGCAACGCCTGAATCAATAGAATAGATCAGATGAGCTGGATAAATGCTAAGTGGAAAGCTATAGGAAGGACAAACACACATATTCTGCTTAGAATATATTAAAAAAGAAATGTCAGAGGACCAGTCGGTCTGGGGAAGGGGACGGAAAAAAGGAAGGTAATAAAGCAATAATCTCAAACGCAGCTCTGGAATTACCCAAAGTCTGCAGTGCTCTGTAGGGATTTTAAAGAGCACATTTAGAAAATTTGTTAGGAATTAGGAGAGCAGGGTCAATAAAGTTAAACTCTGTCAATAATCACTCTGTAATATGTACAAGGATCTTCCACCACAGTGCCTGAGGGCTACCCCTGAACTTAGAGCTGAACTTTTCAAATTTAAAAAGACCCATTTATTGCAGCAAGTCATTTGAGCAAATCTTATTATGGAAAAAGGCCTAAAAATAGGGCTGTTTTTTTAACACTCAGGACTGACACACACACCCTGAGAGCATCTATGGACCAAACTTTGCCAAGAGGAATATTTAATGAGAAGTTTTTAAGTCATTAGCCCCGCCATAACAGCACCTCATGTCACTGCAGGGATTTGGAAGGCCGAAGCAGGCCACACACGGCGTGACCAGGTTATCAAAACACGGGGCCCAACTCTGCACTTGGCTTGCTGGAGACCAGCAACCTGTGTGACGGCCAGGGAGGGAGCAGGAACCAGCCGCTCCCATACCCGGTCATCTTCACACCTCCGAAGAGTTAAGGCCGTGTCTCCAGTGCGTCACGGTGTGCTGGAAGGGGATTTTTACCTCACGCTGAGCAAACCGGTGCCGGCGCAGAGGCAGCCCAGCGCTTTGCCCCGCTTAGCTGAGCGTGACGCGGCGGCGGCCATGCCACAGCGCTGCTGGCCGAGGCCGGCGTGGGCCAAGCGGACGCGGCAGCTCCTCAGCGCTGGCTTGGGGAGCTCTAACGCGGGGTGACACCTCAGCTGTCCCCGCGGCTCGCATCCTCCCGGGCGCTTTTGAACATCACCCCAGCCACAAGCATTAGGGATACGTGGCATACGGCCTGCAGGGGGAGAAGGGCTACAAACATTCATTGCAAGCTTAAATTTTACTCCAGTATTTACATAAAGCATGTGTTCCAGTTAAAAAGCCCTCCACTCTCTCTTCTCTAATTCAAAACACTGTGGTAGTACGGGATGCTGTTAATGCTGAATTGCTACAGATACCGACCGCCTGAGACAACAGCCACTTGAAGCGTTTCACTCCCTTTGAAAATATCTAAGGTGAAGGGTAAGAGTTGTGCATTACGCGACATCAAAGAGTGAAATAAGAAGTAGTTTTTTTTTTTTAAGAGAACTACCTAAATCGTGGATGTTTTTAAGAGGGCTATCTAGGCCCTAGAACTGGATCTTGCTCTTTTTTCTCAGATGACATTCCAACAGTCTTGTTTATTGTTAAATGGTTCCATGGTGCTAATCTGCAACAGTATGTTACCAGAAAACAGAAAATGCCCAGAAGTACTTGATAAATGTGGTTCTTAAAAAGGACCTTCACGTCCTTCAGATGAATGACTCTAGTAACTCCACTGAGATGACTTGTATGACTAAGCATACTGGGATCCTGCTCCACTGTTAACTCATTCAACTTATCCAGCAATGCGGCAGGGCAAATGAATACACCACAGTTCATACTTGCAGCAGATTTAGCTTTTGGGCATCGCATGTGAAAATACGCACTTAATTTCAAAACTTTCAGCTTTAAGTTAACTGCTACTTTCCAGTCAGAAAAATCCCACAAAGATGCACTCTGTCACGCCTCATACCAAACAGAGTTTTGCTGCTGCTTTAAAAATGGCCTTCAGGAACTCAGTCCTAAAGACACTCACCACTGAAGTCCTAACCCGATGAGGCATGAGATCACATGCACGTGCACATGAGATTACAACCAAGAGTTTGCAACACACCACACTTGGGTCTACCTGCAAGCCCCTTCTTTCTTCAGCAGGAAATTTTGTTTCAGCACAATTTGAGGATTTTGTCGACAAAACCCCACCAGGTCTTCTACAGGTGCATGCCCGTGAGCACCAAAACACATCAGCACCATCTGGACTGAACTGAATGCACTTGGGAACTGCTAGAGTACCCTGAAGGCTGTCCTGGGCAGGCACAGCAAATCCCAGTGCACAGTAAATTAAAGAAAATGTGCATGTGTTTCTGCATGGGAAACATGACAGGTTTGTGACAAACCCACTGAACGCTGCTCACAAGCTCTGTGGGACTGGGTGCTCTCAAGTGCTGAACAATCTGCAGTCTAAAACCTTGAATGTTTAATTCTGCGTCCCTGCTTCATTCTGCTTGCTTACGCTTTCCAAAACTCAGTGAAATCAACTGCAGTTTGAGGGATACTAAGACTAAACATGCTTTTCTTCTGAGTACAAGTTCTGGAGCTGTAAATGATTAATATTATTAATGGAAAAAATCTGTCATGTATAAACAATATAAACAAACAGTAACAACCACTTAAATTTGTTAATCTGAGAATTTCTTTTCTCTGATTCTCTTTCATAAACAAAATATTTTTTTCATCAGCCAGTATCCATTATGTTCATCCTTGGTGTAGTTACAAGGCAAAAAATGTGGATTATTGATGAAATAGATCATAATGGCTCTTTCCAAGCCATTATCATTTATCATTTAAATGTGTATTCAATGAGCTTTAATCTGCAAATTTGTCACGATTGGGAGCCATTATGATTTAAGAGATTCATTGTGTTTGCTTTATTCTTCTTTTAATACGATGCATGGTGTGTGTTCTGTAGACTACATGTGAAGTAATTTTACCTATCAGAATGGACTTTTAAAAAACTTAGTACAGATGTACAACAGCTGTTTATTAAAGCCCTTGGTCTTTAAAAATACAACAATGCTGAAACACCATATTGTTATACTAATAAATGAGTCCTGCAAAATCTTCATAACCAGGTATATTGCTCTTCTGAAAAGTGTCAATCTCCCATTACTTCTAAGAACAGCACCATGACCAGTCATATGCGAGATTTCAACTATATAAATTTTCTCCAGTCCCCTAAATAGGTACTTTTTCTACTGGTTGAGACAAAGCAAACAAAATCAATGAATGCTCCCTGGTATTAATCAGTCTGAGCTGTGTACCATATATTACCAAGGATCCAACCAACATTAATCCTTGTGTAGTTTTTTTTAATTCACAAGAATCAATTAATAATAAGAAGAATAGTATGTAACACTTTGGCTAAAGCAAAATAGCATAGAAAGTTCTGTATTTTGGAGAAGGAAGGTGATGTTGGATTTTTAGCTCAGTGTTTGCATAGCTGCACCATTTTCAAAACTGCAAGAAATGTCAGCAATTGGCAATACATGAGCTTTTACTGGTTTTTGGCTATGGCAGATTAATTCCATATCCAGTTTGTATATAATTCACTTAACACCTTTTCTTACTCAAGTTTTGCAATTTCCTGAACAAAATCCCTCTGAGAGTGAGCTGCACACCATCTGAACAAACTCCCCTTGTAGTCTCCAGGAACATTGCTGTTTGCTTTGAAAGAAGACATGATGGGTAAATGCAGAAAAGCTTATTGACCCAGAATTCAGATCATCCTCTGGTTGTGATCTCCCTGTCCTTCTTGACATTATCCACGAACGCTGTGTGGTGGGAAGGCTCCTCAGCCACGCAGGAGGCAAGATACCAACAAGAGATCAGAACTGTCCATACCATAGCATGATTTACCTCATGCCTTTTCTATTTTGCAGCAGGCTGCTCTTAACTGGTTTGGGGTGGGGACAGTGAGGCAAGTGATATGCACATGATTGACAGCTGTGCCAAGATGAGTTGGAAACGGTGGCCTCTGAAATGGCTGTAAGACATCGTGCTCCTCCTGGGTAAGCAGCCTACAGCCTTGCTGCGGTGTGGCTGCCCTGGAGGAGCTGAAAGCTCACCAAGCCACTGCAGGGCTTGGGAGCAGGGAGGCTCTGCGTGCCCTGGGAGGTGGGCTCCAACCGCCCCTCAGGCCGTGCCTGCAGGATGCTGAAAGAAATGACAGTGCTGAAGGCTTTTCGCATTATACATCGCAATATTGGAATTTCACAAAAAGCGAGCGGATAGCTATAGTAGGACTGCATGACACTGCTGCACCCTGCCCACGTGAGGTGCATGTGGGCACTTTGATGCCACCCTTCAGCATTGTTTGCCCCATGTTCACATATTAATGAATTATTCATGGGTTTTCCGAGGATGGCTGACTTTTGCCTTAAACACAAATATTTCCAAGCATTAAAAGATATGCATCTAAAAATAAAAAAGGAATCATCTATTGGGCTTAACACGAAGTAATATCACATAAAAGAAAGTATTTTTTAACAGCACATGTCTGCTTTATGGCACTGGTCTCTTAACTTTGTGCTTATGAGTTAGGGAAACAGCCCCTTGGTGGATTACTTTTCATAGTTTGCTCAGTAATGTGTTTACAAAGCCATTGTTACAACTAGATGCTTATATATTTTGATATACAGCATGCACTACAACAGTACATCTTCAGAGATTTCATGCTTATTTTAAAAACCCATTTAAATGTTTCTTTACCTTCCCTCCCAGCAAAACACAAGTTTATTGCCAGATACTCCAGGGCTCCATAGTCCAGTCTGACAGTAATTAAGGCAGAATTAGTGGTGCTTTGCAGGAAATGGTAACAGTGGCAAGTGTACAACAGGATGGGCCAAATTAATCTCTGACAGCAAGTCCTCTGAAATAACTAACTTACTCTAGGAATTAATTTGACACTTGAAATTTCAAATAATGGCCTCTATTTTTAACTGTCTGACTTTACTGAAGCACATAACTCAGAGCCTGAGAAATGTTAAGTGGATTTTGTTTTCCTTTGTTAGAAAACCGCTCATCTACTCACCCACTTTCTGCCATGTATCAAGTCAAGAGTCTACTCCAGAAATCAGTGTTTTGTTAAGATGATACGATGCATTATTTCAACGCAACCTGCACTTGCTTAATGCTTACCTGCCCTTGACAATGGACAGTATTAGTGATAAACATTATCTCTAAACCATGCAGTGAATGATACAAAACACATCACCCCAAAATTTGTGTTTATAAACATCTGAAATATTTCCTCTGATCCTATAATTATATAATACACCAATACATAACAAATCCAATACTTTGGCAGTACAGTCTAAAGAAAACTACAGAAATTATTTTTCTGTGCACGCCTTCTACTTGAACTCAGACCCCAAACATGGTCTTAGGATTTTGCGGTAAGTTTGGACACTAAGCTTTGACAAAACTCTTTCCATCTACCTACAGTTGTTAAACTTTCATCTAGCTATATATAGTACCTACAATCCAATCTGATTCTGCAGCCTTTATCTAACTGTACAGAGCATCTAATCCAATTCAACGGTATCTATTTGTCCATTAAGAAACCTCCTTTATCTGATATGTAAAATCTATACATTTTTACGATTTTTTTTTTTTTTTTTTTTTGTGAAGAAGACAGCAGTCCCTACAGGGCCTTTAGAAAGAAGGGCTAGTGGCTGCTAGGAGGCAGCATCCCCCTGTGTGTGGTGGGGGGTCGTTGTGGTCCTTCCTCGCCTTGGGAAGGGGAGCAGCGCCCTCAGAGCATCCTTAGGACCCTTGGGTGTTTAGGGAAAGCCACAGGTTAGCATGAGACGGTGTTGCAACCTGATCTTCAACGTTATTTGATTTTGGGATGAGAGAAATTCCTGGATAAAGTGGAAAAGAGCAGGAAAACCTTTATGTGACCCTCAGCACCTTCTCCCTTCAGGTTACAAGTGTATTCTGCTCTCCATGGAAAAAAACCAACCTCCTTTCGCAGTGAAGGACTTGCACTATTATCTCCCTCTGACTGTTGCATTGATCAGATTGGAAAATGAGTAACTTTTATCACACTTGATCTGAAATAGCACTATCTAGCTAATGTTTATCCCTTTACATCTACAGAATAGATAATTGCATGGATCCTGGGAGTCAGACACGACACTGTGATGTCTCTTTTGATCCCTGGTGTCAGGTTAAAGGAGAAAAAAAATAGAAAGTTAACCTGTGATTTAACACTGACCACTGTCTGGCTCCTGCTACCAGTCTGGTCTGGGTGGTTTAGATCTTTGCGAGTGCATGTCTGGCTCCCTTCTCACCACGCAGGTTTGCTTGCTGCTGCCTCTAATATCAGAGTCTGTGCTGGATTCTGTAGCATGTGCTTTACTTTGAATTGCAACGGATTTTTGCCTAAAAAAATCAAGACACAGTTTTCTGGTTTGGTTTTTTTTTTTTCATTTTTCTTTTCCTTATTTTTTTCAGGTACAGGGAAAGGCAGATTATTTCAATTAAGAGCCTGTCACTGACAATTGTAAGCAACCTTTCTTCAGTTCACTGCAGCAGTTGCAGTTTTAAGTTTCTCCCTGCTTCTGTCAGGTTCTAATTTTCAAGGCCCCGTTGCCATGGCAGCAAGTTGGAATTTTAATCCAGTACTAAAGGTCAAGACAGGTCACCAGTTTCAGTTCCTCTTCAATCTCCCCATAAAGAGCCACAAAAAGAAGCTGAGATAAAGGTCTGACCTAACAAAAAATTCCAGTCTAGCACACAGCTAGACTTGAAGCTATATGATTTGTATAGGCTTTCAAATTTGTCTGGAACTATTGAAATTCATGCTAAATCAAATATGGGCAGCACTGATTCGCATTCCTCTCTCTCTGCAGAAAAGCACATATATGTCCTTAAAACACAGTTATGTGCACGTAACTTATCAGGGATGCCCAAAAAGCAAATACTTCAGTAGTCTAACAGGTAAATAGCTGTGAAAGCAATCCCCTCATTACTGGAGATATTTACTACTTTTGCAGACTCAGATGAGCCTGACAGCTGCATTTAAGTCTTTCTTGTCAATATGAGGTAGGTGAGTCAACATCTTTCTTTCAAAACCTGTAAAGATCTTTTTGTGAAGCATTTTGACTAAGCATGACTTTCCAGTAAGGGACAATTTCCTAAAAGCTAAACTACCTTCATATTTTGTTTACTATTTTTATCTTGAAGGATAAAAAGCTCCTGTGGAAATTAGGAAATAACTTTTTATTTGCCAATTTTCTAGGCCCCCTCCTGTGTTTTCCATAACATGGATTTTAATTAAACAATTGGTTTGCGCCTACCGGAGTAAGGCTACAGACATCTCTCTCCTCCTCCAGGGCTACATCATTTTTTTGGGAAGCTGCGGTTACAGCATTAGGAAAGTCTCAAAATGCATTTTTCGGAGATGCATGCACACAAGTGAGGGAAGCAGCTCTTCCTCTAGGAATTTAGAACAGTAATTAGCCTGGCAGTGGGGAATATTTTCCTTTTTCACTGTTTGGGAGTATCTATTTGTAAGGTAAAGCTATTCTGAATCTGTGGCTCCAAGGGCTATCCAAGACGGAGGATAATGCAGCGAGCATGGCCTAGCCCCATGGGGTGTTGTGAGAACTTCACTTCATAAAAAATAAGCCCTCTGGCCACAAAATTGATAGGCTTTGGAGCCCTGCTGAGCCCTCAGCCCAAAGGATAATGGTAGCAATATAAGTTCCTCTGGATGGAGAGTGTAAAGCTGAGAAAAATGTAGTGGATTATTGGGGTTGTCAGAGGGATTCAGAGGAAAGATGCAAAGGATTAAGTTGTGATATTAGGAAAAGTGGCTGTTAGTCTTACCTAGGATATTTAGGACACAAATTGGGAGTTTCAAGCCCACTCTGGTATTATGAATGCCAAGCTTCCTGGCAAAATCCATTCTTCTTTCAAGCTTATCACCCATGTCCGATTATGACTATTTTGCAGCATGGTGCAGATGAATCTGGGTGACAATTTTCTCAGTTTGTCTCAGGCTGCTGAAGTCTACAAAGCCAGTAAGATATGACAGTAAGAATGAAAGGGACTAGAGCAAAGAGCATCAGGAAGAAAAAGCCGGAGAGAGAAATGGCTTGGCTCTGATCCTGAAAATTACTGACAGGTCAGAGTTAAGACAAAAGGGAACAGGGTGAGGTCCAAATTATGGTGGCCAGAAAGCCAAGCAAGAAGTTAGTTTATATGCATTTTATCAGCAAGTGTGCAGCTCGCAAAACAAATGGGTGGGAGAGGTACTGAGTGCGGTGGCTTCCTCTGCTCTATCCTGATTTACATTTTCAGATTGATCAAGTACATTTGTTTTTCAAAATGAATGTTTGAAGTTGCACTGAAGTTCAGAAGTGATTCCATCCCACAGAAATGTAAATTGGGAGGTCAGTTTGCAACTGGCCTTAAGCCATGAAGGCACAACATACGCTGCTGCCTGTGGGAAAGCTCTTTAAATACAAGGAAACCTGTGGCAGATTTGCAGTCTAACCAGTTTCCAAAATGGGAACTGATACATAGTGGGCAGGGAAATACATCCCGAATCCAAACATGTTAATGTGTCTCGTTTACCTGTCTCTATTAATACTGACACTTCAATGGTCACAGTTCAGTGGTTGCGTATATTTGGCAGTGATGCAGCAGTGCATCCTACTTGAGAACAAAGTATTTCAACTGCTACTCGTTAGTTAGGGCAAATAAATGTTGAATTTTTAATGGGGGGTTATACAGTATCAGAGGAAATTCAAATGGTTCAGTGCTTACTTGAGTTGCAATCAGCAACACTGGCAAGAATGCAGTTGGTTAGCTTGTTTCAGGCATTCTTAAAGGCAATAATTATGTAAGTCTCTGATAGTCAAGAAAAATTATTCAACATTGATCAGCAAACTATAAGAGAATTAATTTAGTTCTGTTCCCACAATCTTTTAAACTGATTTATAAGCATGTCAGGAGAAAGAGATCATGGAAAAGAATGTATTAGGAAATAACTTTATTTTGACAGGGAGGTTAAACTGTAAGTGAGCCAGCTGAATAATGAAAACAAAAGTCTAATTTAGAAATTATTTTGAATAATGGGCTTATCTTCAAGGATACAGGGCTTTTAATTATGATGCTGGATTTTAACCTATTTCACAGCAGCTGAAATATTTTGCAAGTTTGCTTCTATAGGCAACTGTCCACAGCAAATGCTTGTATGTTTTATTCCCAATTACTTAGTACTTTGCTCAAAAGGAAAAGCCTGTGGCAGTTAGGAACAAAAGGATACAATCTTGACTATCATTGCTCCAAACCCAAGAACTTATGAGGCAAAAGGATGCAAAGCAAACTTCTAACTAACAAAACAGTAAATATGAAAGATGAATGACATCTTACCAGAACAGACCCTTCTATTTTCATTTGCTATTTGTCCCTTTAATATGGTGCACTGGAGCTCCCTAAAGATTAATGGAGTTCCAATTACATGCCACTGTTGTTTCACTTATCATAATTTGTACATGGCAGTGCAAGTCCCTTGTATTCATGACTTTCCCAGTTTACCCAGAGGGAATATCTTTGCAACTTCCTACTTCTAACAAACAGGCAGTACTTAGTCTAATGATTAAAGCTTGCCACACTCGCTAAGTGAAAATTAACGTATGCTATAAAAGAAAGCAGGCTATCAACACTGTGGGATCAATCGACACTCTTATGCTTTAATATGATCGATTAAAAACTGTAATTAGAAATACTAGTATTTCAGCTTCTTCAGTGTATTACACCTGGGTTAGATTGTGACTGGAACTTAGATATAGAGTTAGATACATAAATAGAAACATTCTTTCTATTCCAGTTGGAGATGAATTTTACATTTTTGGTTCATGTGATTGCACTGGAAATGATGCATCAACATTGAATGAATCCCATTTTTTTTAAAGTGATTCCTTTCAAGGTTAAGAATTCATCAGTGCTTCTTGATTTCAACATTCTGAATAACAACATTACTTGTTGTCACATTATCCAATATACAATCCTTGGTGTAAAATCCTCTTGATGTCTGATTACTCTTCATAAGGACCTCATGCTGATTCATTTCAAACTGTGAATTACCTTTAATTCATAGCTTGAACATGCTGCCAAATTTTGTTTTCCATGCTCCCAGGTGGCTGTCCCTGACACAGTGGAGAACTTCCAAAAAGCCATTAGATACTTACGAAAAGTAGTTAGATGTCAAGAAGCACATTTCCATTTTCAAACAGGCTTCCATCAAGTATTATGATAATCTTTGGGATTAGAAAAGTACTGGTATTTACTGAAATTTTTTTAGAACCGTGAAGTGAAATCCTGGCCCAATTGAAACCAGTGGTGAGCCCCCTTTGAAAAATCCTTGCTGAAATATCACATAAAAGAGTTTCAGCTGCCTAGGTTTTTTTTGAGCCCACTGTATTTAGCTGTTCTCTAGCCCCCACACAGGTTGTGTATCATTAAGTATGACAGATAACAAAAACTTATAAGGATAAAATAAATTGTTTTTTTCTGATCCATAAAAATTTGCTGCTCTAAGTTTTTAATGGTTTCCGGTAGCTCACTGAGCCCATGAGAAGGGCCTTTTAATACTGTATTAATACAGTAAGTATAGGAAGTAATTTTATGACAGGGGAAGAATACCATTATGATTACATTCTTCTTTTTAGCTAGGCTTTTATGGAAACTACCCAAGACTACTCTGCAGTATGATTTCGAAACACAGGATGTGCTTGATTAAAAAGGTTCTGGGTAGTTTCCAACTGGACAGAGGCCAAATGCTAACAACCAAAACAGAACAAAAGGACTGGATGTTTGAGGATGACATACTTGCAGTGGTAATTATATAACAGAAACCTAAGTCGCAGGCTGAGTTTGTACCCTCAAATTCATGGAAGTTGACAGAAAATGCTTCTCAGTGCAATTGGTTGCACCTTATCTGTTCCTGCTTACTATGCTTCATAATAAACTAATCAGAGTAGACTAGCTGAAAACTGACTGCACAATACCCAAAAGAGATTTACAGTGAATATGAAATTTTAAAAAAGGGAAGCCAAGTGCCATAGTTTTACATAGCCAGATTTCAGCTATAAAAAGACACCACGGTATACAGACACGTGTACACATCAGTGTTCAAAATTTCATTTTCAAGATTTTTGAGTAGAAATTAGGTCCTGTGGTTAGTTACACGTACACATACTCACGTACAACATAGGTGCAGAATTCAAACACAGTCCCAACTACTCTACGTTCTATTTTACCTGCTGCAAAGCATTGGGGATTGGGTTTCTCCAGCATGTGGATGTAATAAAGTACATTGAAATAGTATAAAAAGGATGAAACTCATAGTTCAGAAAGCTTTACTTAGACAAGAAGTCATGCATCTTGCATAGCCTTAGAAAAGCAAGACGTTGGTCAATTAATCTACCTTGCAGTATGTTGCCTCCATTCTTCCCCGTAGAAACATGCACCTGAAAACTTATCTTGCGAAGATCATACATCCCTTCGGTCTGATCTTCCATGATACCAATGTTTCTACACCTGAATTCTGTAATGGCATACAGGCAGCTTGGCTGCTGGAGCAGAATATAGCATGATGAAGGTAAAGTATCTTTGTTCTGCACGCATCGCTCAACTAGTCATGCTATATCTCAGCGATATGGTGAATGCAAGCACATTACTCCCAATTCCTATGGATTTCTAACAAAGCCAATGGAATCTATAAGACCATCGCTAGGACCAAAGTAAATGGAAAATATAACTGAAGTTTCACTTGAATTGCATGTAAACTTAAAAAAGTTGGGGAATATCTAGAAACATGTCCAGGTTAAAAGGTCTCTAACAAAGCATACAGGTGGACAAACCCAAATTCAGTCAGATTTGATCAAACTGAAATACAGGTAACAGATCCCATTGACAAAATATATAAGGAATTGGTGGGGGATACAGTTTTGAAGTCAGTAAGATCATGCTGTGTGGTTGAAAATGTAGCAACAAATGTTACTGGGGATAAGTTGGACTGTAATTTCACTCATACACTCCAATATCCCTGAAACTGACCGATGTCAGAAAGATTAAATCCTTAACACAACTGCAATCTGATAAATACTATGTTATTAAAATATACAATGACTGCAGGAGCTGTCAATCTATCAGGGTTTATTTGGATCGCACTATCGAGCTCTACTTGATACCACTGCGTCTTTCTGCCCCACTCTCTGCTTTAATTTCATTATATCCTCAAGTACCGTAATTCCCAGTGAAGGTGGTGGTAACTGCACACGCAGATCTAAAGAAACAAATTGGCCTCGTAATACCAAGTCTCACAGTGGACTGCCTTCTAACCTCCCAAAGCCCTATGGAAATTCTTAGAAGCTGCCTTAACAATTTTTCTGCGGTAAAAGAGAAAAAGTGATAGTAATGGGTTAGCTGATCTTCATTTGGAAGCTAAAAATAAAAGTAGCTTTATTGCAGCTCTGATCTCTCATGTGTAAAATCTATCACCTACCATAAGAAGGCAGTTCATTGCAGCAGAAATCTGATTGATAGTACTGGAACTTTAGATCAAGCAGCAGAACAGAGAGCAACTGGTTCATAAAATGTACTCAGTGTCTTTGGTTTTTATATCAGGCTTCCTATAGAGAGCTTTGGTCCCATTAAAAGCACTATATACCACTGAGCTCTGAAGTACTGTTCTTTTGAAATTCAGCTTATAACAATAAACCATGATTGACAAGTCTATTACTGTTGGTTACAAACTATTGGAATATTGTATTTTATGGTATACTCACTAAAATATTTTTCACAGTGGAATCCAAATACACTTGCTTTAGGAGAAAAATAATTTTAAGATGTAATAATATTTTTTTACTTTTTTTTTTTTTTTACTATGGAATGTGCTTGATGTTAAGGTTTGGATGTTCTGAAACATGAATGCACCCATTCTGTTACCAAGAACAGTGGGTATAGTTGGCTAGATTCTTTAAAACAACCAAGCCATTACTGGAAATCAAAGAGCAAAGGGCAAAACCTGATTTGTTACTATGTTTCATAAATAAATGCTATTCATGCAAATTAATCTGTTTATCATTAGCATTCCTATCCAATTCTCATTCATTCTGAAGAAAAATCCATTTCATTTTAAAATTGAGTTAGTCGTTTAACCATAATTTTGTAAAGTTTTGCTCAACAAACTTTACTTGAATGAGTACTTCCATGACTTGAGTTTATGAGTAATGAACTGGACCTTCAGAGCCTGGTGAGTACATCAATGGATTCAGGACCCACATCTAGTCTAGTCCCGTATCTCTTACACGGTCACAGACAAATCACTGAACTCCAACAAGTCCTTTCCTGTACACAGACTTGCGCTAAGAATCAATACATTTAAATTAATTTTAAAAACATATGTAGGTATCTCCACATTGATTTTTCTTCTCCTATAGGGATTTACTTAAAATTGTGTCCTTAGTAGATTAAGGGGAACCACTAGAATAATTTTGAAGTAATTTTAAATGAACACATTGTATTTACACAAACGTGAGTTAAGCTAGTGCAGTTCTAAATTCAGTAGTTTAAAACACTTGAACACTAAAAAGAATAGCAGCTGTGAACTGAAACCAGACCCACAAATTTTCGTAAGTATAAAAACAACAACCTACTTTTCAGAGTTATTATTTAATTCCTGTTTGTAAATTAGTTTGAAATCCTAGGATAAAAGCAAAAAACCAGTTCAGTCTCAACTCACTGCTACATTATTGCAGCCTTACACCAGAGAAGCACCAAAGAAAAATGGTTTAACACAGTGGAGAATTAGCTCTTCCACAATTTTAAACTGTCATATTTATAGATCATCTGTGATTTTCAGCTGTTTCAAAGTGTATGAAACTCAAGACCAGCTTTTCAACACCAGCTAGTAGAATCATTCCGTATGATGTGTTTTACTCTCTCTCACTGTATGAATGTTAAAATTCCTGCATCATCTGTTCATTGGGTTGCATTTTCTAGTGTAAGAGGCTTAGTATCTGATGAGAGAAGCATAAAAGTGATTTAATTTTGGCAAGCTGTACAACTAAAATCAGCATTATTTCTGCTTAATAAACTCATCTTTCACACATACCTCTCTTAGCTAATGCTTAAAAAGAAGAAACAGTAATAAGCACTGAAAACATAAAACTGGTTTATGGCTAATTTTTAAGGACTACTGAGAACACCTGAACACCAGGACAAGATTATGAGCAGAGCTAGATTTTTGTTACCTTTGGAGAAATAAACTCATTCTTTATGATAAATTTAAAATGAGATTTAAAGCTGGAAATAATAATACTTACGACTTTTGTGGCACTGACTTAGTTGCAACTTTCCCTGCTGGATCACTCCACTCTGCAAACAAAGGAAACACATTTTCAAATGTCAAAAGATTACTGTAGAATTAAAATGCACCCAAAGCTGTCAGCCCATCTAATTATACTTGGTTTCACAACATGCCACAATGCATAACATGCAATAAAAAATGGAACTGATCTGCTTTAGCACCATAGAAATTAATTTTTTAGCCTTTGTTTTAATGATGTTAAGCAGGAAAAAAAAAAAATACTCAGCCCTGACTTTTAGGACTAGGATGATAAACACCTACTTTGTACATTGTATCCTGAGGTCAGATGTTGGGAGTCCTACAAAGAAGAACACACAAAATGTCAGCATTAGTTAAATAAGATGAAGAAGGTAAGATATATCTTGGCTTGCTAGATTAAGGGCACTAGCATTACACAAACAGAGAAGGAGATGGTATAGGGAAGGGATCATGCGATTGTTAAGGCAGCACCAGTGACAGTTTAAAAAAACATTAACTGTGGAGACAAGGCACCACTGAGGGACCCCTTCACAGTTCAGACAAGAGCTTGTCCTCAGCTGCTGTAAATCTACATACCCCCTTTGTGGAGACACTGCATAGATTTATACCCACAGTGGTCCTAGCCTTTTCCAGGCCTGGCCATGGACATGTCTATGAGCCATCTATGATGTACAACTTAGACTGCACCATGAATGCAACCATCCATTAAATTCAGCTCCACTGCCTGCCTCTCTTTGATCTCACTGCTTGGAAATACAGTAACCTTTTATTGATAGTCACTGTTTTTATTTGGACTGTGACACACAGGATTTGATAAAGACACAGGACGCAGATCTTCACCTAATGGAAACTGGTCCAAATCCAGTGAAATCAATGGAAGTACAACAACGTTAAACCAGCAAAGAATCTGGCTTGTAACACTGAGCATGCTAATGCCGGGATTCTTGTTGGCTCACAATAACTAAGCTGCTTCCTTAATGTTTTCTTGCTCAGTTTTTCTCTAGGCTTTATAGTCCACAGTGATTGTAATCAGCTTTCCTTCCAAGCAGAGTTTCATCATTTGAAATTAAGGTGTTATTTACAACCTCATCTTACAGCCAGGCACTACTTTGCTGGAAGTGTTAGTTCTGTAGGATGTTAAAGTCATTAAAACCCTCACTGCACTTCCTCTTAGGGCATTATTAGTTCCTAATATTATACTTTGCTGTCAGTCAGTCCCTTGTGAAGTAAATCATGCCCTAAGAGTAAACATGGCACTTTAAATTTGAATGTCAAAGGGATAAATTGTTCTGATAAGTTCCGCCTTTTTTATCACACTTTTTTATATATGTTTCTCATGAGAATACTTTTGTTTTAATAGTTAAATTGAGAACTTCTAATAGCGCCCGTCTCTAGTTTATATGGCTGTACAATCTAGCCACATTATGTCTGAGATCTATAATTTGGCTAGCTATAGTTGATTTAATGTGGCGTTCTGAAGAGACGTTTCAGTTCTATTTTTTAAAGTAAAACTAGCAAACTTGGAAATATTTATGTGCTTGCCTATTTCCTGAAATGCTAGGTCAAAAAAAAAAAAAAAAAAAAAATCTGATTTATATTTTGTATTGAAGTGATATGGTCAAGAATTTTAGGATCAACATTTAACGTGCCCAGAAATTAACTTTGATGTGGATCTTAAAAGTTCAAAGCAAACTTAACAGAAACAGAAAAAGAAAACAAAATTTTAGCTTCTCTGAACCTATGCTTATACTGCTGCCAATGGAGATATTGGCAGTCTGCAGGACTTAGACCAATCTCTGTAGGGCCCATCAAAAAACAGTGCTAAATTAAGACATGGTATAAATTAAAAAAAATACAGCTTCCAGTGGGCAGACCCCTCTACTCTCCCTGTATTCGCACAGGTCAGACTCCACTTTCACCTAAATGGGTTCAACAGACTTTAACTCAATTTGCCATGAGGATATACTCTTGTATGATTATGACTTCTGATGCTTAATGCTGCAGCAGTTAACTGCAGTGACAATGGCAGTGCTAGAGTGGTAACAATCACATTCCATTAAAATAAGGCACTCTGGGCACTGGCTTTGTTTTCTTAAGGAACCACAGATACTGCTAATTTCATATGATTTCCAGTTAAGTATGGTGGCTGCACTTCAGACAGGGAAATATCTGCCAAACAGATAAAATCAGTAAGAGGAAAATCACATTCCAGCTTCCAAAACAGGATATGATTGCTTGAACCATAATGTCAAGCAGTACCAGTTTTATAAGCTATCTTCCAAGGTTCTGCCTTTAGAAAGAAACTTTTAGGTAGCTCCATGTCAGACTGGTGTAGATTTCCTGCCCTGAGAAAGTTCTCCGCTTCTCCAAACATCATCAGCTCACAATTGTGCAGGTCCCAGCAAAAGATGCCTCTGGCAATAATTGTCCTGGGTATGAGCTTGATCTCTAACAGTGCTACCAGAATCATAGCTAGAAGGCAACGGAATTTGGGCTAAAGGCATGTTCAAATCATACAACTTAATGATTCACTGCGTGTTAGGTGAACTGCAGGTAGTCTCCAGGCATGTGCTTTTGACGTGGCAAGTGCTGAGTGCATCCTTTTAACAAGGCCAATACTGAGGATCGCATTGTGCAACTTCGTGTGCCCTTGGAGTATGCACAGACAGATGCCATAGCACCGTTCACATGCAGACACATTTTAAGTCACCGTAATTTGACCACGCAGCCTAAACTTCATCATGCAATCAGTCACTAAGTAGGAACACACGACCATTTCAGCCACTGCACTGCACAAATAATAATGGAAGAAAACCAAACAAATAAAATAGATTTCCAGTACCTAAGGGGGTTCTACAAGAAAGCTGGAGAGGGACTTTTTACAAGGGCATGTAGTGATAGGACAAGGGGTAACGGCTTTAAACTGAAAGAGGGTAGATTTAGATTACATGAAAGAAAGTTCTTCACTGTGAGGGTGATGAGGCACTGGAACAGGTTGCCCAGAGAAGCTGTCGATGCCCCCTCCCTAGAAGTGTTCAAGGCCAGGTCGGATGGGGCTTTGAGCAACCTGGTCTGGTGGAAGATGTCCCTGCCCATGGCAGGGGGAGTGGAACTAGATGATCTTTAAGGTCCCTTCCAACCCAAACCATTCTACGATTCTATGATATTTGTACTTGAAGGAGAAAGACTCTTATAACAAGAGAGATAAATTTCACTCTGCTTCCACTGGAATTTCCGCAGCTTTAAATAAGCAGTCCTACTAGTAACAACAGTCTGATTGGGAATTTCCAACTAAAAATAGTCTTAGAAATTTTTGAAAATGGAACCAATTACAAAAATAAACTCTCCAGCGAAGAACACTCAACAGAACAGAATGTTAATCAGGTCACTGGTAATAGCCTATTTGTACCTTGCTTGGGATAGAAAACTTGGTCTGCTCAGCCTTGCCAGGAGTGTGAATAGCAGTAAGAGGAGGAGGCCAGGAATGGGTCATCTCCTAGGGAAGAAAATAGACATGTTTTTGAAAACAAATTCATGTACATAAAGAAGAAAGAGAGGAAAAAATGATCATGTATTCTCCACTGAGCCTGGAGATGCAATTGCTTAAGGAAGCGTCACCACCCATCCTTACGTGGTAGATGAATACCTTAACTACCCAACAGGCAGCACCTCCTGGGAACGAGGGTGAGGACAGGTTTTACTCTTGAAAATTTTGACCGTCTGTGTCTTCATCACGTGGCAGCTGACTCCACCTCTGTGGTCAGCCTGTCAAGCTGTATGAATTAAGGCATCACAGGTATAAAACAGGGTTTTATCTGCAAAGCCCAAGCAGGAAGAGGATCCCTCCGGTACTGCACTGGATGCAACCCTATAGAAAATTGCATGGTGGCAAAATGTAACCCTATTCAAGATTGCTTAGTGGCAAAATAAACCAGAGGCAGGTCTAGAAAAAGGTAGAGTGGGCTTGCAGCATGAATGCGTGGCATAGAAGAGATCAGGGACAGTGTCCTATGCACCAAAGCATCTTCTCATAGCACCGGCCATAGGCACTTACTGTGGTATGCAACATCACAGCATCAGAGCACTATCGATTCCATTTTAAAATGCGGGACTGAGAGATGAGGTGATTTGCACAGGGTTACACAGAAAGCCCATACTTCACTAGGAAATCCAAGTCTCTAGTGAAGACCTGCCTACCAGACCATCTAAGCACCACGCTCATTTTCTGTATCAATGTGTTCATCATTTGTACACACATGTTCCAACTATCTTCAGAGAAATCTCCTGGATGCCCATGCCTGTGAAATACAAGCAGAAACGACAGTGCACACCTTGCTTTTTCATACTGAGGCCTAGAATCGCTGTCCCACCGAGCTCGGTGGGAGCAGACTGGGACTTAGGTTCAGAGTAGGGGGAAAAAAATCAGTAAAATAGAAAAACTGCAAAAATGTTGTTTTAGGCAGAGCTTGTAAATGCCCTTCTAATGAGTGTGTTTTATGGTTGATGTTGCTCCATTCTCTCTTATCTTTGTTTTTAATTTAATAAATATTCAGAGAGGCGGTAATACTTGTCTCTGGTAATCTGTTATATCTTTGTCTTGGTTGTTTTTCTTTGCCTACAAAGCTCAGGAAGGATTCTTTCTTGAGACAAGGGACACAAAGAGCAAAAGAAGGTCTGGTCTAGGAAATTTTGCATGCAATGGCCATAATCCTGACTGCAGTAAACTAAACTTCCCAGCTGCTATTTTACACTGGTCAAGCCCAGGGCCAGTCACAACAAAGCTTATGAACACACAAATTTCTGTAGGTAACATGACAACCACTGGATACACTCCACAAATAAAAATATAACATAACTAAGAAAATATAACTTGTCAAAAGGGCAGTGTGGTGGGTCCATTTGGGCTAAAGACATAGCCTGGGTGGCTACAGCTGGATGCTAATGTATAATTCACTGAAGATACAGCCAGCAAGTTTCAGGTCTCCAGTTGTCCCTCACAAATCATGTGTCATACAGGAGGTTAGGAGAGAGAAAAGAAAAGAAAGCATCACGGTCCTCAGTCAATAGGACAGGCGGACACGTAAACTTCCCCCAAGCCCCTGTTAGATACTGGTATTTTATTGAAGCCCATCAAATTTCCACCCTTAGCAATGCTGCTACTGCAGCAAGGTCTGCCTGAGCCCCTCAAGGGACAAAGCCCAGGTACAACCACTACAGAGAGAAGCCCTCACCCAGTCCTGGCAGAGGCAGGAGGGCAGGGCTGGTCAGCAGCTCAGCCCCACTGGGCTCTGCCGCTCCGCTTCCACCAGCGCAGCGTACCATGGACACACTTGCAGCTTATCTAAAGGGCCACACAGCTACAGACGGTGCAGCCTGGGGCCAAGCTTTGCCAGTTCCTTGTGCAAATGACCCAGGGACAGAGGAGGGTGCAGATGTCTCTGCACTGCTGAAGGAGCTTTTGGGTTTCTGCCTGTGGAGCTCAGGGCCTGTTTTCATTGCAGAAAGCACAAACGGTGGCAATGAGGAGGAAAGAGGCAGCTAGTGAACAGCTCATCCCTCCCGGTGGGTGAGGCCGCGGCAGCTCAGCGCAGTGACGAGAAGTACACTATTATATCGCATTGATTGTTTGACCTCTGCACAGAGGAAGGCAGAAAAAGACTTAAGCATCCGGTGAACTTTTCTGTGAGATAATATAATCCAAATCCTCCTGCCTCTGCCAAATCCTATGCCATAGAGGATGCTTTGTGGCATATCTCTTCATAGCAAAACGATGAAACAGAGGCTATATCACATAATTAAAAGAGGGACAGGCAGCCTGATTGAAGGCAGAAATGAAGCATATTCTAGAATGGCAATTATAGGCTTGACCTCAGTCTCTTCCTGCCCACACATAAAAGGCTGGACAGAGAGCCTAGGATTCATGGGAAGGTGATGCCAGCAAATACTTCATAATATTCACTGTCAGAATGCATCTAGTGCCCACGGTGTACCAACTTGGCAGGCTGAAGTGTAAGCAAATCTAGTCATCTCCCTGTTAGGGGACACCTGAGCATAAAACAGCAGGAACAGGAAAAATGAGTCTGCTATTATTTGAGGAAATTGAATTACAAGGTAAGAAATCCTGACTCCACTGAGGTCAGAGGCAAAAGTCAACTTCAGTGAGGTTAGGACTATCCAATCTATGTGTTTACAGCGTGACCTTGAGAGCATCAAAGTCTATTAGAAAGGTACAAGCTAGCTACATTGAAGCATTTCACTTCAATTATCACTGTAATAAAAATTATTGGATAGAAAATTCCAGATAGGACCACACATGCAAAACACCACAAGTATTTAAAGTTCAGCGTATAAACAAACACTGTGTGTGGAAGTCATAAGGAAGCATATAGTTACTTAAGGAAACATACCTACATCTACCTACTGATAGGTGCCACAGCACTGCTGACCAAAGAACCTTGAATGATCGTAGAGAAAGTTTTGAGTTTACTCATCTGAAAAATGTCACTTCAAAATCTATGGGCAGCAACCCCACACCGACCACCACAGCTGCATATTATACTCACACAGAGCACTACTGAGCTACAGAATGACATGCAAAAATGGCACTGCACTGTTTTCAGTGAAGGGTCAAAACCCCAACTCCACATCCTGCAGAGAGGTAACTGTTTGCTTAACTCTCTCCTACTCTGTTCCTTAAGCACATGCACATTACTCTGGAGAATCAGAAGAAAGGATGTCATTTGTTTAATCATCCACATGACTTCACCATTCTTTGCTATGCCCCGGGTTCTTTTGGAGGTCCCTCATCTCTAAGTACTTGCTAAGCTCTATTTTGTTTAACTTTTGAAATCTGATATATCTACCTTCTAATATGTTATGACTATAAAGAACCACACAGACGTTGTGTGTGTTGTGTATGCATCCATCCATTAAGATGTATATATAAACATCTTGGTTTGTAAATACCTGGGAAAGTAGGCAGGGAATTGCATTCTTTTTTTTTTTTTTTTTTTTCCCCAGGAAAAGTTAAAAAACTTTAATCAATCCAAATTTGGAAGTATTTAGAAATTCCTGGAAGTAACAATAATAAAACCAAGCATATGAAATGCTTTAAAGAGGAATTTAATGGAAACAAAGTAATCCCACAAAATTGAGTTAGGATTTATTTTCACATGGTTTGGACTTAAAATAATTCCAAAATCATGTTAACTGTTGGAGTGGGTAGATGACTGCTATGGAAGCATGCATTTTTTTATAGACCTGGAGATTAAATGAGAAAGCAAACCTGCATGGTTTGTTGGCTTAAAAGTCACTGTGGTCCTCTGATGTAGTAACATCAAGCATCCTCCTTTCTGAACATTATTTAAACATTGTTTTAATTGACTCCATGTGCTTTATTTATTAGAGCTAGGCATGCTTGTCTCTTCAGCTAAGTCCGCTTTTTTCAGCTATAAAAGCCCTCAGGTAAGTAACTAAGAAGGACACATGCAGATGCGATCTAACGAATCACCAAAAATACAAATACTCCAAGCAAACTTTTTAAGGGCTGCAGAGGTACAAGGCCAAATCACGATTTAAATGGAAGAAGATGACTGGGGAAGGATTTAAGCTTGCAAGTTTCTAAGGAAAAGGTCAGAGCGAGAGAATTGAGTACAGGGGATATGGGGCAGATGGTAAATAGCTTTACAAAACCAGTCCCTAAAATTAATAGCCGCCTTCAAGATTTATTTCCTTTCTCTGTATTTCAGTTTTCCATCATTTCCTTCTTGTTCAAAAGAAAGTGTGCAGTGTTTTTAAATACAGATAAAAGCACTGAGCCAGGTTCTAAGAGGTCATTATGGAAAAAAGCAGCTAGGCTGTGTACTCTGCATTCCTACTGAGGCAGCTTCCCTTCCTACAGTGCACTCTAAACTGCTTACCCTGATCTAATTTGAAGTCTCCCAAGATATAGGGCTCACGCTACTTCCCTTGGGAGAATTGAGGGGAGACATAAGAACGGTCTTCAATTACAGAAAGAGCTGTTGCTAAAGGAGAGAATAATCTGTTCTCCAGTTTTATGGTGGATATGAACTTAAACTGCAGCCAAAAAGATTCCAGTTAGACATAAGAAAAAGCTCTCCAACGGTAAGGACCGTGCAGCACTGAAACAGATTGCTCAGAGAGCTACAAAGACTCCATCTTTGGAGGAACACACTTAAGAACAGATTAGCACACATCAGTCAGGAATGGCTTAGGCAGAATTGATTCCTGCAATGGGGCAGGAATGTGTAGTAGATGATGAGATTTCTAAGACCCTTCCCAGCCCTTTTTCTTGTTCTGTAGTTTGATAGATCTCTGTTGGCCAAACGCTACCCTTACTGCCTCTCTTGGGGACAGCAGAACCACAAAAAGGCAGAAGAAGAAAGCAACAATCCCAGTGTTTTTCTTCTGTGGCATTAGAGTCCACAAAGGCAGTTTCAGGACCGACACTTTGCCCACATCATTAGAGGGCAGCCAGAGGAGCAGGAGGAGGAGCAGCCCTGCACACATTGCTAGCAATAAATGCGGTCAGAGGCCACTGCTGCTAGAGACCTTATCTGTGGCATTCTCTCTGTCAACTGCCCTTCTTACTCCTTTTAACTTTTAGCTAAATCTGTTACTTTAAACTTTCTCCAATTTTTGGTTACACAGTATGTTGAAGTTGCATTCAGAAAAAATTAATATAGGATGAATAGATGTTCTAAGGTTATTACAAACTTGATGTTACAGCTGGTGCTAAGCAACCTACTGCCTTGATGAAATAAAGATAACTAAGTGATTTACCATTTATTAAAGACTCTATTAATGATTTATTAATGTTTTATTAACTATTTATCAATGCAACCTTAATAAAAAGCGTGTCTTGTTTCACAGTATCTTTCTGGTTCCTGCATTCATACAAACCTGATCAAACTCTCTCTGCTAGAAAGCCAGTAATGCATGAGGGGCAGCCACATTTTATGTGTGTGATGCATACTGAATTAAAAAACATCTCAACCTGTTTCATCTTTGGGGAAAAGGCTAAGGAAAGAATGAATACATAGATATTTATACACGTACAAGCAAATGACACTAAAGCCTACAGGAACACAAAGGCAATAAACCTATGGGGGTTTTTTCATTCATATTCCTTATGAAGGAATGGAAAATTTGCATGAGCAGTTGGGAATATCCTGACCAGTAATCTGGCCTGCTTTATACTGGGCCAAAGGCTTGCTGAGAACGGGATTTTGATACATTGTCAGTATTGACAGGGACATGACAGATAGATTCATGGATATGCATTTGATTATCATGTTTCAGCACTTAAAAAAATTCTCAGCATCAAAGGGATACCACATCTTTTTTCCTGTAAGGGGAAAAAAAAGTCTTCAGTGATGGCCTGATGGCCTCCAAGAGAAAGTCAGTTTTCCTGGTATGGATGTTAAGGCAGGAAACTTTTCACTCATGCAAATGTTTTAGCAAATTTATTACCAGTGGCTAGTGCCCAGTACATATTTTTGGAGAACAATCTGGCGGCATCTGTAATGATGCCTTTGTTGTACTAGAATTTATCTTGCTGCTGTACCAAAAACTACTAGAAAGCCATTTGGAAATACAGTGCATACACCCATGAGTTTATTATTGAAAAGCTAGAGTTTATTCTACAAAAAGCAACCATTTCCCTGACCATAATCTGGGACGCAGTGTTCACCTTGTGGGTTTTATCAATGACAACAAACAAGTTCCCTTTGCCCAGCTGGGGAATGGGATGCATTCCGTATCCTCCCATGGTAAATTAATATTCCTTTCCATATTAACATGAAGGGGAAAGACAGACAAAAATGATATTCAGTGAAAATGAATATAGAAATTGCTTTAGAAGCCAACAGGGGTTGACTATAAACTTTACAACATACGTTTTCCTTTCCTACTTTGTTAACATTTGGAAATTCACAAAGAAAGTGATAGCAATATGGACTGTTTCTGTTTGAGCTTCTCAATACTCTCTGACTCCCATATAGCTCACACTTTTCAATGTATTTTCCTCATACTGTAGCTTTTATAACTAATAACACTCATATTCTTTGCTTAGAGCATTTAGAAAACAATAAAAAATAGCAAATCATGATTGATGTACTTATTGCTCTAACCAATCTTGTGTATGTGAAGAAAACCAATGCTCCATTACAGTGAGAAGGTATCTCAGCTCAAGAGGCTGTTTTAGGGGGAGAGTAATGAAGCTACACCACATGAACCTACCACTGGATTTCCAATTTAACAAGTCCATCACAATCCTAAAAGTAACCACAGCCTATAGAATAGTGTGTCTACACTGTCAAATGATGTAGCTCCCTGCTGGGTCCTGGGCCCCAAATGGTCCATGCTGTGCATATAATAGTTCATTCCCAAGGCTCCTCTGTTAAGCAGGTTGGATACTTCTCTCCAAGGTGGATGAGGAAAATTTTCTTCAGGGTCCACACCTCAGGAAGATTATATGGTCAAAAACTGTCCTGAATGTGGTTCACACTGCCCAGGACAGTCTTTCAATTCAGTCTCAAGGAGCTTTTGTGCCCTCGAGCACCTTCTCACAGTTCTTGGCATTTTCAGGAACATGCAGCACAAGCCCCTAAAGGTCCTGCTGTAGAAACATCGTTACGGTGAACTGCAACAAAACAAGAGATCCGCAGCAGCTGTATCCCTGCTCTTGTCAGGCTTAGGTTACCTGTATGAGTAAAGTGCAGGAAGGACATGGGTGGTTCACAGAAGGTAATCGGTGAAGTAGAATCACACAGTGTAAAAAATGAAACAGGACCTTACAGGAAGCACGTGGGAGAGCTCTCTTGACAAATTTTATATGATGAGACAGAATTAAGAGTTCTGTGGAAAAGTGAGGCCTGAGAAATCATGAAGTCAAAGGTAGATGCGTGCTGCATGCATGATTGCCTCTCTGACCCATGCTGTCTTCGTCTCAGACCATTCCCTAAGCTTTCTAGTGAAAGTCCAAGAGATGCGCGGGAGCCAGTGTTGTCGTTGTGACAGGCCATGAGCCTTCAGAGTCCAAAGACAGGCATGTACTGACCAGGAATAATGACACTGAGGTAACGCCACTTCCCATCCAAGAGAGGCAGGAGGCCTCTTCTCTATTTGCAGAATATGCGGGGTTTGTTAAGGATAGGCCGTAATGGCTGCATGCAAGGAGAGGCTGATCGAAGCTTTGAAGTTTTGCCAAGCACACGCGAGATGCTGGGCCATGTGAGGTATTCCTGTTTCCATGTAACTGTTCTTTTGGACGGATCTACTGATGGGTCAGGAACATGGAACAGCCAGGATGGGTCAGACTCGAGGTCCCACTCATCTGGGGTGCTGGCTGACAGTGGTCGGTGCTGTGCCTTTCACAGAGCACTTCGAGAACACCAGAGCAATCATGAGGGTAAACTCCTGATCCTCCATTCTTACTAATTCTCAGCCATGCTGAGATCCTATCTGTTTAATACTGCATACAGAACTCGATATTCAGTTAACACCAGCTAACACCAGTTTGAGAGTCCTAAAAGTTAATGATACTTAATGATACGCCCATAAATATTCAGGTACTTGCAGTCACGTGTACTAAACCCCCTTCCAGAAAGCTAGGCATCCTTCATCTGTCACTCTTGGTAACTAAACTAATGGCTTTGTTGCCCAATATGCAGTACCAGAGTCTTGCTGTGGACAGTATGGCCAATGCAGTACCTCCTGTTCTTGGCAGCTTCTCATCCCCACGGAGATGCACAGCCATATCCCATTGATTTTATTTATTCAAAATGATACTTGTTGGTAACCATCTCCAGGAATGGCACATCTAATTTTCCTGAGGGCCCCAAGAGATAGGAAGTATGCATTGAACTGTTAAATACAACATAACATCCTGGCAGTACAACAGTATAATATAAACAAAGGCCACAATAAGTAATAAAAAGCTAATTCTTTCAAAAGTTACTAATACCAACATATAATTTCATCTCTGCAATTTAAAAAACATTGGCAACATTTCTCCAAGTAAATAAGCAACTGTGTTTTGAAACTATTCACTGCTGGCACTTGTTTAAGGGAATCTGGTAATTTGTTCCATCCATCCTGAGCTTCACAAGCAAAAAAGCATGTCTTGAATCGCCTGTTTTCTTCTCTGAAACTTAGGGTTCACACCAAGAGGAGAGCAGAACTATAATTTACAGTTACAAAACAAGACTGCACCTACCCTGAGGCACTCCACTGTGCACATTCATACAATACATTACACCATCCTTTACGTTGCCAGATGTAATCAATTCATGTTTTTTTAAATACAAAATACAACAGTGAATTATGTAGTCACATGACAAGACCTTATCTATGTAATTTATTACAAAATGCATTTAATTTCTGGAGCCACTTATGCCAACATTGTGAAAAAATAAAACCTCCAAATTCAGTATCAGGCAAAATTAAATTACTAAACTACAAGACTTCTCGTTCTGTAGGCTTAGCACAGAAACTGTTCAAGTTTTACATTGTGCACTAAGTTTTAGACCCATGTAACCAGCTTATAACCCACATCCTGACAATATGATGAAACCGAGTCTAAAAATCACTAGGAATTTGAAAGCATCAACTTGTGCCAGAAGACACCAGCTTCAGTCTTAAAACAGGAGCATCAATTATCTGAAATAGCACATGGGGGAAATTAAGAAACCAGGTTAGGCAACTTATTTGAGTTTAAAGCTGAATTCTTTTGCGTAAGCCATGATTTGCTTTCATTAAAATTGAACTCCAAGTTGTTACTCATCAAACACAAAGAAATGAAGCTACCACACACTGCTGTACAATACACATTGAAATCTTTTACAAAAGCTGGGGTTTTTGCCTTCAAAACCAAGACTTTGCCAGATCTTTTTTATTCTGCTTACCACATGAGCAGTATTGCAGCATGGGTTTTTCTGAGTGCATGTGCCAGGGTAGCATTTCTTTTTGATGTTGAGTGTTTCCCTCTCACATGGTCTCATCAACACCTCAACTGTAATGCCATCAAATCAGTGGTCTGAGGCTGGAGAGAAGACACGGTGAACACCTAGAAAAGCTCAAACCTGCCCTTACAGAAGTTGTCCTTTTTCACCATTTCCTTTTCTTCATCTATGTGATCTTCTCCCTACCACACGTCCCAGTTGAAAACTTGCTTCTCCCGTAGTATATGAAGAATGCACGCTCCCCTACGGAGTATGATTATCTTCCCAGTGCCTACATCAGAGACTATGAATGCTTTGAGGGCAAAGACTGTCTCATTTTTTGTCTTATGCAATGCCTAGGGCAGTGGTGGAACTTCTGAATACTGGCTGGAAATTGTGAACAGTGAATATTGGCTGGAAAATCCTGGGTAGACAACATAGACAGCTTGATCAGCAGTCAGCAAGCCCTGGATGGACAGAAAACTTCAAACTGAAGCCTGATCATTGGATCCTCTAGTTTGACACCCTGTTTTTTTGTAACGTTAAAAGCTTAGCATGTTTGCCAAAAAATATACTACGGGTTCTGGCCTGTAACAGAGAGGTAGTGTCCTTGCCGCCTCTCACACTCAACCCTTTAATTCTCTTCTCTTACAGAAAGACCTAAGCAGCCACCTGAAACCCTATCGTGCGACCTGGCATTTATTATAGTAATTTTAGCCTTTGGAAAAGAACAAACATTTCAGTCTGGATTTCCTTTTCCTCGCTTGTGCCTTGAAGCAGGTCTGTTCCTGCATCTGTGTGTCCCGTAAATCATGCCAACACTCTCCTTTGATCCACTCCTGCGAAGCTAACAGGTGTAGAAAAAAATGGATGTATGTTATAGAAGATGTTTTGATACAACATATACTTTTTTGGCATGCCAGTCTTACCCAAGTAAGCCAGCTTAAAGAGTAAAGAAAACCGAAGCCAAAACATGCTGAGGTCTTTTTTGATCTCCCTTAAGGTACGGAGGCTTCAGAGTATTTCTGGTAGACAGATTCCCACTGTCACATGCATGCATTTGATTCCTCATTTCCCAGCTCGTTCTTTCTTACAAAGCTACTAAGTCTGAGGTTGGAAACATTAAATACTCAGAACTGCCACTAAGACGTATGACAGCTGAGGATGCTTGGTCCCACAGAGAGCAATCCTAACATCTGAAATCAGCATGTTCAGACTATACACCAGATTAATATATCCTCCTCCCATGCCTGCATTTTTTAAAACCTTCTGACAACAAACTACACTGAAACAAACTAAATCCTAAAAACAGGGCTGAAAAAGGGCAAAGTCCATAACCTTCCCATCTCCAAACACTACACTACTTTTTTTTCCCACAGGAAAACCACTGAATAGGACACAAAAGCCACAGCACTAAAATGCAGTGAGTTTGGTGCTCCAGCATTTAAAAATTATATATGTACATTACTAGACGATGACATGTATTGTCTTTGTTGCTTGTAGATGCCCAAAAAGGAATAGCAAACTGTTCATTAGTAATAGTTTATCAGGGGTCATATGAGCAATCTGGAACAAACTTGGAGCAAGCCCAAGAAAGGACCACCCAGTAGACCCATGGTTGTTAGTTAGCTCTAAGCAGTTAGTGCTATTTGCAACTCCAGCTGGTGTCAAACACTGACAATTACCAGTTATCATACAAAGACGAACTGGAATAAACCTGCCAAAGAAAACTTTTTTTTTTTTTTTTTTTAAGTACAAAGTGCAATGTATTATCATGTTCAAGCAATTACCAAAAGGAGTTGTTGATCTCACTTTGCTGGGAGATACAAAGGCTAGATGCAGTAACACAGTATTCTTTTTGAAGCATAACTTGTGTTATAAGTGAAAGACACTATAAAATGACAATGCTGCTGCAAAGGAGACAGAATGATACATTTAGTCAAATTCCCAGTCTAAGCCTTTTCAAAGAGCACAAGCAGTTAGTATAACATTCCTTAGGGTTCCTGTATCCTTTCAAACATGATAGCTTTCTTGTAGTTTACACTTATCATATTAAGAAAAATGGTAATGAGGAGATCATGACAACTTCTTTTAAAAGCAACAATGACTCAATTGCCAAGGAAAAAAGGAGTGATAACTATTTTCATGGAAAGAAGCCTCCAGTGAACGCCTCACTGTTGAAGCCGTGTTCTTTGTTTTTGTCTGAACTCAGGAACGACAAGGGGCTGCTGTTCAAAAAAATCTGAGCACAAGTTTTCATTTGATTGGTACAACACTCCTTTTTCTGATAAACTGGCAGCTCAGACCTCTTATTGAAAAGATTAGGGACTCAAGAGGTTAGAAATGATAAAATACTGGAATAAGTGGGAAGGGATAAATTGGCTTGATTTAAAAAAACCTAAAAATCACTACTGGGAATGTTCTCCTACAAACCACACACCAGTTTTTTTTCCTGAGACTCAGAAGAATATTTTTAAAGGTTACTGTACCTTGGGGTACACAAACAACATATTCTTTAGCAGGATATACTCATGGCAAAGAAATTAATGGACTACAAAGCCCAAAGGGGCCTTTAACAGTCAGTGCTTGTGCAATAATTCCATCGGAAGATCTCAAAGCATTTCTCACAAGAGATCAGTACCCGCCATTTTCCATCTTGGCTCCATAGGTGAAATTTGGTTCATGCCTTAAATCACCCACTCAACCAGTAGCAAATGCAATGAACACTACCCTACCTTTTTTAAATTTTCCCATTAGCAAACCATGCAAGTCTCCTAAGTCCATGTGTGTCCATGTTGTTCCTGTTTCACCCTGCAAAGTACTAGCAGGTATTATTTCTACCCCCCTCCCCTGCCAAATATTTGCTTAGATGTTGCACAGAAATTGTGGAACAGAGGAAATATTTAAAGAAGAGCTGTGAACTGTTGAGAACAGGGTTTCTAGTGACACCTACACCAGAGCCCTCACCCTGGGAGCCCTGAAAGGCAATACAGTAACACTTGCAACAGGTAGAATAAACAGTGTATGCAGAATGTTGAACAAATGTAAATCTGGGCACTTAGGTCTGAACTTCAGATTCATGTTTGTAGTCAGTTTTTATCTCTTGCCTCTGAACAATGGTCAACAAACACATCAACACCTTGAACTAATAAAATCATCTTCCTTTCTAATGCTACAGTCTGACATTTTCTTCAGTTGACTTCTGCAAAGCTGGGTGCCTGTATGACTGCTTTTAAATAAAAAAGAAATGTGAGAAATTCCTTGGCAGAAAAAAAAAAAGGAAAAAAAAAAAAGCAGCATTCTGGTCAGATTTTCTGGCTATCCAAAGAAATTGTTACACAGCTGACATAAATCAATGTGGCAGGATCTACAGGCTAATTAAACAAATCTGACAATTTTACTGTGACAATTTGAAAACGCTTAAAAGTGCCTCCCATCCACAGTGTGCATTCTTCTCAAATGTGTATTAAAACCCTTGTACTGTATTAAGAAATTGAAAGGAACTTACATATTCAATAAAAACCACAATTATAAGCACAATTTTAAATATATGGCTAAAATAGATTGGAAGTTCATAAGGTTTCTCAGAACATTAAATTCAATGACACGCTTTCTTTAAAGAAATGTTAGAAATTCTCTATAGAAATGGACAAGCCACAGTGTGTAGCATAATTTTAAATATCTGATTGAGCCTTGCTTTTGCACAATTATAACACCAGTAATTCCAGCTGAGGACCTCAATGCATTTTGCTAGCAACTAATTTAACTTCGCAGCATGATGGCAGTGTGGGTGAGGTTCTATTTCCCCATTTCATAGAAGGAGACACTGTGGAGCGAAGAGGCATCTCAGGGTTATATAGGAAGATTAAAGGTAGGATGTTTTATCTGAGTCTATGTATTCAAAGATTTATTCAGAGGATGTTCAAAGAGATGGGAAGATGGACCATATCTGTCTTTTACTGGCAGGTGTGAAGTGCTGTGTTCTGATGACTTTGACAGCTGAAACAATGTCCACAGGTAAGAAGGAAGACACCTTCAGAAAGAGCTCCACTGACTATGCTGCACGACAGTCTTAAAGCCTACGGATCAATGGCAAGTAGCAAAGACATAAATTGCTTCCCCCAAAAAGGCGGCTTCCAGAACTATTCTCCCTACAGAATGTGGAATAACTTGAACTTAAGACAGATGATGACTGCCAAGACTGCGTTCCCATGTTAAGCTGCCTCCACAAAGCCCATGGAGGCTGGTAAGGCTGATAGCGTGTCACTACACGACTCCTCCAAAGGAAAAGTCTGCCTGCTCATCCAGGTGGTGTCTCAGGAAGAAATACTTCTTGGCCCATAACTCAGTTGGTGTCTGTATTCTTGCCTTAAGAAGAAGAGATTAGGAGTGATTTGGGTTAAATTTAGACTGCAGTACATAAAGAAAATGACAACAAATATTCCTGGTTATCTGCTGTAACAGAACACTTCTGCCCATTTCCTCTGACAGCAACAATGAGATTCAAAGTTCTAACTTCACGTTTACTCCAGGCATCATCTTTATCCTGTTTTCTTTACTTTCCTTCTAAGAGCACAAGAGCAGTGAAGCATCAAAGGTTGCAACATGGCAGGAATAGTTAAAGCACTGAAACTGAGCATACCTCAAGTATCTGGCCTGGTTTTGGTCCATTTTTTTTCATTTCTCTAGTTCTTTCTTTACATGTATTTTTTTAACCATCAACCAATTTTTTTACGTTTTGATCGTCATGGCCAGCGGAAACTTCGGAGGAGAATTTCAAAGAGAAGAGCTCTTGAAACTCTTCCTGAAAATTCATTCAGTTACATCTTCCAGCCCTGTCTTCCCTTGGACACTGCAAGTCTGTCTAGCTTTTTCCTAGCTCTGTTTCTCTTGACTAACCACATATGGCCTACTTATCCTTCATGGGCCCCACCAGCTTCTTCAGCAGTGCTGACTTATGGGGAGGCTTCCCACTGGGACTTAAAACCCGCAACACTTGCCCTCAGGGCTGCAAAAATGAGCCCTTCCCTTTTGTGAGATAAAGAGCCACAGAAGATGCTACAGACTTTGTCATTTCAAACCAGAATTGTTTCTAAAGCATGCATTCATTTCAGAAAGCCTAACTCAATTTTAATATGTTTTCAATGTCTTTATTCTGTGCCTAAAGCAATTTGTTATGTAGAGTACACATTATTAATCTACTTAAATGAAAGGTAACATTGCTAGCAGTTTAAACACTCAATGCCCATATTTAACCGTGTTTCATTTTGACAGGACAAGATGAAATAACAGAAATGATTAATCTGAGACCAGAGGAATATTCTACTACCTACATTTCAAAATAGGACTAGCTTTTTTGTTTAGTACATTGGCAGTAAGATGCGTAAGTGGAATATAGGAGATGGGTTTTCTGCTTGACTGCACTGCATACTATGCCAGCAGTAGTTGTTACCGGTCATTTTGGAATTGGCAGCAGTACTCCAGGACAGGCACACAACAGGCTCGGAAGTTCCTAATACTGTTTTTATACAACATAAATTTGTGCAGCCCACAAATTCCTTAAGGGAGGATACCTGGTACAGCTAAAGCCAAACACTACAACAGTGTAGAAGTGTTTAAAATTTTCCATTGAGTTCAGCACTTGGGGCCTTTTTTGTTCATGGGAGCATACAAAAGGTCAAAGTTGATCTGACATCCCAGATTCCTTGGGTCTGTTTTCTCTCGCACTTTCACTCAAAGATAAGGAGTTACTCCTTATTTACAATGATGAAAAGGGATGGGAAGTCAGGTCCCATGGGTCTGCAAATCTGGAGTAGGAATCTTAGTTTTATGATAGTCTCCACTCAACTACAAGACCCCATCAACTCGTTTTCCCACATTTTTTTGTCTCTTTCACTTCCAGCTATTTCTGGAACTACAAAACTTAGAAGTATTTGAAAAAGTAGTATATGAAGTGACCAAAACTTTTAAGTGCTGCAGAGGGTGCACCTGATCTTGTGCAGAAGTTGCGAAACTTACTATCTTTTCCTCCAAGAGAATGACTTTGCTTGAATTACTTCCTTGTTTGAACTGGCTTTTAAAAAATTATTTTGTATATTCTCATAAAATATGATTATTTTTATCATAAGAGAGTACTGAATCAGAGTGAGGATGCCGAGCATGTAACATGCTGCAATACACAGCGGATCATTTCTGAGGTCACTGTCAATGAGGAAGAGAAACTAGAAGTGGTTGTTTTGGTGCAAAAGAGATGCTGAAGAGCTTGGAAAATAGCTAAGAATTAACACTTTTTCATTTAGTCATTCATTTCTCATGAGAGTGCTTTCATTCTCTTCAGGAGCAGTAATACGTGTCCAAACTCTTGTGATGTCAGCTCACTTTACAGTAATTTTAGTAGCAACAGTAAATCTAGCAATGATAGCAGAATTATATAATACTACTGAAATCAGCAATATTTCAATCTGGCAGTACAAAAATATATGTTAAAATATTATGGTTACGGAGATAAGAAAACAGAATTGAATAGTGAGTTTGAAATAGGTGCACTGCAATCTCTCTCTGTTTTCCTGAATACCTTTTGCAATCTTTTTTTTATTGTTGCAGTGTAGACAGGCTGCAATAGACCCACGTAATGATCAGATTTTACATTTCAAAGTGCTTTGCTAAATAATTTCTTTAATACTGCTACAAAAATAAAACCTTTATTTGATAAATGTGCCTGCAGGCTGGAATCAGACCTTGCTTGTCTGTCCTGACAAAGGTCTAATCTTTTGCTGCCTTACATCTTGAAGAGGCATTTATCCCTGTAACAGGCAGGTGCAAAACACCACCTTTCGAATACAGGAAACACTGCACACCCACACGCATTTGTCAGATCAGACAGTCAACCTTTTCTCCCCGTCACCTCCCCAACAGCATGAAGTCTGCTTTGCGTTGATCTGGCAGCACAAAGCAGATTTATAGTATATATCTACATCACAAGTGAACTCCTCTCATACCTAACTTGTGCCATGCCAGCAGTACAACAGTGGCCCATGAAACCAACCTCATAAGCTAAGTACCTGAGCATTGACTCATGCCAACTTCCTACTCAGCTAGCCTAAAGTTAGCTGTGCGTTTTCTACATTACGTACCTTCAAGTTAATATAGGCAGCTTTGGGATAATGCTCCTGGGGTGCCTTTCTTATGTGTGGCACCCTAACGTTGTCACTGTAAAGGTGAATGGCCAAAAACTTGAATAATCCTGTTCTGCTGCATTTGGGTGTAACTCACAATGGTCAAGGCGAGCCTCCGTGTTAACAGTCTAGACGCTCTAGACTGGGAAGACCTAAGGATGCATTCTCCAACTCCCAAAGAGCCTTTTGCTGTCTTTGAATGACTCTAACTATTGATCTCACCATGCATGCGTGTATACAGCTGGACAGTGCACAAAATGCTGGGAAAAGGCTTCTTTTGACCTTCCTGGAATTGTGGTGGTACTGAGACAAGAATTGAGCTGATCACCTACCAAAGCAGGAATGAGCTATTCTCAAAGAACTACTCAGCATTTCCATTTTCTGGAGTGAGACTATGTCTAGAGAGTCATCACAGCAAAGGACTAGTTGCTGCTTTTATGTATACCTAAAGTAATGCAGTGGTAACTCCTTTTTATTTAATAACAGCAGCAGCAACGTAAGTGGAGCTGCTGCCAATTTATACAAGTGTGGGAGGAAGAAGAATTCAATGAACTCAAATGAGATCAGAGGTCAGTGGAATTACCCCTTGATTTATTTTGATGTGAGAGCAGACACTGGTTCTGCCTCCATTGAGAAAATGCTGATAAAAAGCTGAAAATGCAATGGCTTGGAAATTGCTAAGAAAATAATTGTTTTTATCCATCCAAATCTTCATGTACACAAGCAAAGTCTAAAGAAAAAAAAAATACCCTACAGTTCTAACACATTGCCTTTTTCAAAGCAGGCTATTACCCTGTTCCTTACGCACTTCCAAGGGCTGCACGCCAGTTGAGGGACAAAGGCCGCAGATACACATTTACACGTGGGTTAACTTTTCAATCCATTTTTTCATTTCAATAGAAATAATAAATCACCTTATCCTGGAGAAAGAAGCAGCTTGACACAAAACATACGGTGCTGGGCTATTTTTATAGCACACCTAAGACATATAGGGATTCATTTATTTACTCAGCTATTTAAAAGTGGCTACTCTTACTCATTCTCTGGACAGCTAAATGCCAGGTTGCTAAGTTACTGTTACTTGACATCATCTCCTCCCCAACGTGTTCCCACATTTGACAGGTTCACATGATTTACTAGGCCAGTCAGCTCGTTATTCACTTGTCCAATGACGTCTGGATAATCATTTTAAATTCACATCATGTCCTCCCCAGCAAGCCCCCAGATTCCACATGAAAATATTTAAACTGCCTGTCAGCTACTAAGTGCATTTGTAACCACACTGGACAGCGTACCTGTATTTTTCAAATTACAGTTATTATAATTAGGTTTAGCATCGTTCTTCAACGTTGGTTTGTATTTTAGAAGAGAAAACAATTACTGAGGGGCAAATAATGGGCTATATCTGTTACAGTCTAATTTTGCGCTGTGAACAGCTCACCTCAGCTATGGATGATACATATTAAATCCGTTAGTGCTTTCAATTGGCATGAGGAAGGTACTACTACACATAATTTGCCCAGTCAAGGGCATTTTCACCTGCTGATCAATTTACATATTCTCCAATGTCATTAGACATGAGCTAGTCATCAGAAGAATAGAAGACCATACAAATTATAGACTTTGCTCATCTAACTCCAGTCATTTTTATACTAATTACAATCTGAATTGTATTTAGGATTTGTTTTGCTTCCAGACTAGAAAGCTTTTAATTAGTATCACAGCTGTCCACATAACATCAGAAGTCCATCTAGTTTCTTGATGCCTTACTACAGTGAATATGCACCTACAAGAATTCTTTTGTTTCTCTAAGCAGGGACAGATTTTTAGACAGAAGTGCCTGCCCAGATGGTTAGCAACACAGACACGAAAGCTTTATGTGTACAGACCAGAGCCTCACTTCTGCGGGATTATGTCTAATCGATTGCCTAAACACCTAGCCCAAAGTTTCAATTTACACTACAAGTCCTCAAGAAAATTTAGTTAAATAAAATTTCCTTTCTTTCCCATGTAATGTGGTATGCTTATCACCTCTTTAGTCAGAGGTAAAGCGATACTAAGGGAGGTTCCTTCTGCACTCTCTATAGGCAGAAAAAGGATCACTGCTAGTTTGCACTTAGTGTCACACCTACACGCACCCCTATGCCTGGACCAGCATGACGGTGCACATAACACTCAATGACAGCAAGGCACACTGATGTAAAGCACTGGTACAAGTGGCATAAGTAACAGCTTCAGAATACTGGTTTAAAATGTCAGTTCTCCCACCCCATCTGCACTTCGTATCACAGCATTTCAATGAACTCATTTTTCAATGGCTGCGCATAGCAAGTGACAACTTAATTTAAATCCGTATTAATAAAATGTGAATTATACACACACACACACTGTTGATTGCCTGTGTTCTATGTTATCCACACTTTCAAAGCTATTATGTTGGTTTAAAAAAATAAGCCACATTTTGGAACAGAAAAAAGTGTACCAACCATCAGTGTATTTGCCTTCATCTTTCGATCTGGTATTAATGCAAATCTCCTGTACTATCTTTACAGCTTAGCCTTAGCTGTACAAAAGAGATTATTTTTCTTTAATAATTATTTTTAACAACCTTTTCAGCCATCCTGGTTAGAAAAGCAAAATCAACAGGAGACTAGTCTGCCATTAACCTTTGGTTGTAGTATCAGGAACAGCCCTTGAAGCATTTACACAAGATGACATAAGTGGCTAAGCGTTTCAGGAAACCTGAAGGACTGTGAAATTTTGTCTCTGAAGACTCAGGGGTCTGAATGGACTCAAGACCTTTCCCCTCACTTGGTTGGAAATTTTTGACCATAAACTCAATTAAACCTTTTTTTCTATGAAAAAAAAAAAAAAAGACAGAGATTAGGAATTTCAAGTCTCTACAACTGCAAAAACCATTAATCAAGCTCAGCTTGAAAAAAGAGCTCTGTAAAACCAGAGGTCACAGATCTTAGCTTGCATCCCTCTTCCTTGTAAAGTCCAGCAAAAAAACCTACAAGAGTTACTGTGTCTTTCTGAGGGATGAAACTGAATTAAGTCCCTTAATTCCTTGACTTAAAAAAAAAAAGGAAAAAAGCAAACTTCAAGACATGAAATGCTCTCAAGGGAGACTGGCGGGGCTGGGGCGAGGCAGGTGGCAGGACCCTTCCTCTGGCACTTTGGGCACACAGCTCAGCAGTGGACATGGCCCAGAGCAGAAATTGCCAGTCGTTGCCAATGGTTTGGTTGGTCAAAATGCACGCTATTACAGCCCCATCTGTCTACCTTCGGGACTTGACTGTCTTGTAATCCTTCTTGTTTACCTCTGCAACATCCCTCACAGGATGGAAATGTTAATAGCCTATTTTTTTACCTGGGAAGCTGCCATCATGGAGCTGAGGCCCACACTCCCAAAGGCTCTTCAGAGCCTACATAAATGGCCCCAAAAGGCCAGAAAGTATCTGTCAGGGCTGGGAACTTAATCCAGGTTCTCAAAGCACAAATTGCTGCTGAAACCAAGGGTCATCCTTTGATCTGAAGCGGATAGCGTGAATCTCCTGACACAGGGCTTCTACGGGGAGCCTGAAGACTGGATTTTGACCACTGCTGGGCATCACATTCTCGTACTTACTTTCTCTCCATTGCCTATCAAGTAGAATATGATACTCTACATGCAGCCAAAACACACTTCCCGCTAGCTTATTTTGCACTATAAATTTGAGAAGAACAAAGTCATTGACAAAACTCAGGTACTTCTACTTCCACATGGGCTTCAGCACCATATGAAGTTGAAAGCCTAAAATGCTGCCACTGAAAACAGCCAGTTGGGACTGGGGTTTGCTGGGCCTTTGCTGGACAGCCCCACAAGCGTCTCTGTGATCTGCTGCTTTCGTAGACTCAGGGCCTTGCTGGCAGCCTGCAGCCTCTTGCAGACAGGTTACAAGAAGGCTGCAGATAGCCTGTCAGCACCCAGATCTGCCTAATGCCACACCGATGGCATACTAAGCCACCCTCACCACGCAAAAGCATGCAAACCTACCTAGCTACATGTGGTGAGGGACTGCACACCCCAGATGAACCATGGCCGAGGTCCCATGCTCACCTGCGGTGTGCCAAGCCCACACCTGCTCCCCGGCCAGGCGGTTTTATATGCTCAAGATGGCTTCTGGCTGACAGGTTTGCTCCACGGCTGGATGGCAAGGCTGGGTACGGGGGGTGCCTGCAGGCATCTGCACCCGGCAGTCAAGAAAGATCTGCTGGTTCGTATCCCTTTTTTGGGTGCCCGTTACATGCCCCCGTGAGACAGATTCCCAGAGACATGGAAACCTGCCAAATCCCTGCTCTGTCCACCTCCAAGTCCCTCCAAGTTTAACAGCCTACTGGTGGCAGGAGGTGCTGCCTGCAGCCGCAGGGACTCTGCAGTTCATCCCCATCCTCTGAAGACAACAGAAAGTCACGCACCGATCTCAACAGGTTTCAGAAGGAAGCGCGGGACATTCTGCTTCTATTTGTTGACTCAAATTACAGTCATGGGGTAGGAAATAGGATCACCTCCTCTTGATTAAAAAAAAGACATTTCTGCTTCCTGTGATGTATATGCATTGTTCCCACATTAAAACTGTCACCTGGATGATTGATCCCTGAAATTCACTACATCACATTTCCTTCTGATGCTGTTTACTGAAAACAACTGCTTTCCCCAGCTAACAAGCCATTCATTCCAACTATAGTAATGAACCTAATTGAAATATATAAACAGGGAAAGAAGACATTTAAAATGTACCAAGTATTTCGCACAGCCTTTCAACGTTTTCTTTGCTTTTGCTCCCTTAGTGTTCTATAAGTAATAAACCCCTGCTCACTTTGAAGGTTGAAACTAAATTTATTTACTGCCTTGCATTCATTGCTGCTGGGTGCACATGCAGATGCATACTCCTCCGCTACTGCAGGTCTGCACGTGCACGCTTGCCTGTTGGTTCAACATACTTCTACAGCAACATGGGCAACCCACAAGGACATCAATAGCATCCCAAGATAATGTGCGTACACAAAACAGGAGCAAGTTTCCCGAACTATTTAACTCTGGATTACAATGAATACAGAGGAGCCTATTTTATTTTATAAGCAAGAATAAGTCCATGTCTTTGCAAGCAAGTCAGCAGGATTGTTACACATCATTTCAGGTCTGGGTTAGTCTGCACCAGTTGCTCCTAGTGATAAGGACATGGCTGGCACAAATTCCCACTGAAATTCTATCCCTTCTATACCGAGGTGTTGGCTGGCAGTCCCAGGGAGGTAGCTCTGACAGATGGGAAACTTGACCCATGAGGATAAAAACCTAAAACCCAGATAGGGACTGGTGGGTCACAAACCTGCCCCCAGAAAAAACTCACTGCCAACAGAGGACCCCAAAGTTGGGGTGTCTGAAGAAAAGCCCAGCTTACACTTAAAGTAAGGTGGATTTACACATATACAACTTGTTATGCACACTCCCCTTTTTCCTGTTATATGATGTTGTTGCAATTAAGCCATGGTCAGTTTGGAGTGGTTGTTTTAATTCTCTGTATTCAACCACTGACCAGAGCTCCCAGAAAAAAGAAAAAAAAAAAGCCCGTAGGTCTCTAACAAACCCATGAACAATGAGCAACTGTAGTCTGGGGGAAGATGATGACTACAGGTCAGTCTGTGAGTGGGAGAATTAAGGCAACACAACCTCAGGGTAGGAGAGACACATGTCCTGGAGAGAGTCACAGAGACTGAGAGCTTAAAAAAGAACAGGAACGTGTGTAAATCCTGACTGAGACAAGCTGGCAGATGCAGAGTACTAAGTGAACTGACCTTACTCACTAAGGAGCACCCTGGGCCTACCACTTGGCTGTGTCTCTTTAACAGAGACCCAGTAATATGTTATTATTTAACTACAGTATTAAAGACAACCATATAACCCTTCTCCATGAAAGATGAAATAACAGCACTACAATTATACAAAAGATACAAAAGCAAAGGGTATTACTTACCCGTAATATTTCTTCCACACAGCTGGAGTCATTGGGAAGAGTAACCTAGGTTTAAAGAAAAGAATAAATGTTTAGTCAGGTGCTGGATGCAAAATTCAGTGACTACAACCACACAGGTGAACAGCTAACAAGCAACAGCCTCTGAAGACTGCTGTATCCACACTTGCTGCCTATCAAATTTTCCAGTTCAGATCAACATAAATCATCAGCAGGACCCATTTTGTCAAAAGTTGTTTTTTTCTTCCATACTGCTTTGTGCTACTAATGACACTTTTGAAGCAATAAAATACTCTGATTTCCTCACAGTTGAGAACTGGTACTAGAATTGTCTGAAACTTCTGTAATTGAAGAAGATCCCACTGTTACTCCTATCGGCAGCCTTCAGAGAGAAGGCGAGGTTTGGTTTAACTTGCCGCATGCTGCAGCGAAGGACAGAGGTGATAACAGTTGGGAGAAAGCTGTTATCATCAACTATCTTATCCTACAGCTTAATAGGCTAACAGCCAAGACAGCTCTTAAAACTTAAAACATATACTGTAGTAAAATACTAGTTGGACTGTAAGGGTAGCTGCTGATTTTGTTGTCCCCCGCTTCATCAGCCTGTTGCAGGTTAAGTACCCTCTGAAGACTGAACAGCACATAGGAATCCACCTCGAGAGGCTTGACAGATATTCCTTCTCCCCTTAGAAAGATGCAATATACCTACGCACACAACCATACCCACGCACGCACCCAGTGGTGCCCTTAACATCTTACAATTGAAAATACTCGTTTAAATGGTACTTACACCATTTGCCACAATCCCTCATTCCAAGGACACAGAAGAACGCAAAACCTCTAAATACTGTGAACAATTACAGAAACAGCAGGCAGACATGACCGCTACATACAACCATTCTGTAGCACTTGCAGTTAGATATGACGGGTTCTTGTCATGGGGGTACAGCAAAACAGGAAGAGACAATATTCAGGAAGGTACGAAAAAACAGGTAAGTGCTTTGTACCATAAATATTCAGTGAGACTTTTCTGCCCGATGCTTCTACCTTATTGCCCTTGGTAACTAGTTTGGTAAAAGACACCCGTGACTAAACTTAATCCCTGTCATCCTAATCTGCTATAGAGCTTGACCAAAAGCACTGACCATGGCTTTCCTCCTATATTTCAGCCAGCACTAAGCTTCAAGAATAAATCCACACAGCTGCAAAAGTCAAAGACCAGAAAGACCTATTACATCACCAAGTTCATGCTCTGCTAGTGTAGCATGTTTCCCCATATCTTCTAGTACTGTGGCTAGTCTGACCCCAAAACTGTAGGGAAAAGCATCTCCCATCTCTTCCCTTAATAAAATACAGAGCAGTGTTGTAAACTGTTTGGCCCTTTTTGTGATGATTGTTAAAATTTTGCTTTCAGTGTCACCTCAGCCCTTCTGTAGAGGTCTTCCCACTACTCTAAGTAACTCATTACTTCCCTTCACGTTTACACCACGCACAGACATGCAGAATTATACTCCACTTTTCTCAAATGCTGTATGTTCAACTTTTACCTTCTTTCCTGATAAACAAAGTTTTCCATCCATTTGGCTTATTTCATCACTGTTCTCTGAATTTCCAACAGTTCCTCAATATCTTGGTAAAGAAGTACTCAAGTGAATATGACTACACTACAGGGATATTAGTGATTTTTATCTACTTCAGCAACTATAGATTATAATTTTCCTTAATAACACTTAAAAACATTCAGCCAACCAAAAAAACAGCCTTACCTTTTGTCCCCAGTTTCTACTCAGCTCAAATTCTACCTAACAAACCTAGGCTGAGAACTTCCAGTGGATGGTCAGCATTAACTGCAATAGGCATGCAGTCCACCCTCATACCGCATGACTTGATATTGCAGCACTTCATTGGCCTTCCTTCATCCCCCTACTTTCCATTTAAATCACTTTTTTTCCCTCTCAGTACCTGTAAGTTCTTTGCTAATCTGCATCTTCCATACCTCATTCCGACTCTCCATTCAGCAAGGAATATAGTTAACTTTAACCAAAAGATTAGCAAGCACGGGTATTACTGCAATGTGCAGTGGGATAGTGGGAGTACATATGTCTCTAATACACTCCTGATTTTTTTCATTGAAAAATTAGTATGTTGGAATATGAGAAAACAAAACAAATACTCCCCCAACAAGCTTGCAGTGTACACACCAACCACAAAATCTCTCACAGCACTAACAGGAGCAGCCCAAAATCCAGCCGAGTGAGTCAGACTGGGAGGAGTGAGAGCAGCAGAGGTGCAGAGCCCCCTCTTTATTTAACACCCCTCCCTACCACCACACATGCCATTTTTAATGGTTAGCCGAGATACCATGTGTATTCCTTTGTTTAGAAATGTCTTAATTGTGATAATTGTGTCCCTGACTATTAACACAGGGCAGAGCATGTTCTTACTTGTTTCACAGTCCTCTCCCAATTCACAGCCCTGTTTAAGTTTATGTTACTTCAGAACTAATGATGATAATAACAATAAACATACCATTTTCCCTTAATAAAGCCCACTATATATTATGCAATCACAACCAGCTTCTGCTGGCAGCACTTGCTAATAACTTTAAATGCTCATGCATCAATTTAATTGTGTTAATGGCAAAGAAGATTTTAATGGCTTGACAGAACTTTTGTTCCCTTTGGCATTGCTTTGTTTTGAATCACTGGTATTAAAGTAATGCAAGATGTCAAAGTGCTGTGATTGTCATATAGGGAGATCCAAGTAGGAGCTAGCACAAAGAGGAAAACATTTAGATTGATGCAAACATTAAAAGAATAATTATTACAACATGGCTATCAGAGAGAAGATCAATGTAAGAGTCTTTCAGTACATTACTATTAATGAATTTCTAAAGAAATGAGACCATTTTTCTAAAATCATGCTACAGTTGCACATTCTAAGAGATTTGAAAGGCACAGATCTATCAGAAACTTAGTCTATCCTGGAAAAAAAAAGGAAAAAAAACAATCTCTCAGCCTTTCAAAGTGTGAATCAAAAATTGCAAGTTTAATTGTCCATAAACACTTGCATTCAGCTAACAAGTGCAAGCAGGCCCACACGGCACACCACGGCATCCAAGCATAGATTTATCAGGACAGAATGAAACAGAGCAGATACAATATTCATCACCTTCTCAAGTACTAGTGCTATAGCAAATTGTTATTAGAATTGCCATTAATAAAGTGCCACGTTCCTCCTGTAGTTTAGTCAAGATTGGACATCCATCCCCCCATACTACTACTTTCCTAATCTAATAAAAATCAAGTAGTTTAGGACCCATCACGTGATTCTCCACCCCCTCTCCTCTTCAGCTTTCATCAGTAATCAGATTCTAAAAAGGAGGGCACAGCTTGCATTTGTGCATGCTTTTGGTGCTTTTCTTCCTTTGTGAGCAGCATGATCTAACTCAGCCAAAAGGACACATTCCAGGAATTTGGCTTCCATAAGACCGAGTAGTTGCATTTCACATCATGAGCTCTTCTCTCAGCCGGCAGTGCATTCATGAACCCCAGACTGAAGAACAGTGAATATTACATAAGCTGCAGACAGACATCCTGAGGTAATAAAATTTCAATCAAAACAAAAAGATTTCACAAAGGCTACATGCTACACTGAACTCATCTTCCAATTTCATTTTAATCTGGCAAAACTCTTTTGCATCAAAACGCTTCATGTTTACTTTTAAATATTGCTTGCTAAAAGAAAGAAAGAAGAAAAAAGGAAAGGTCAGATGGTCAAAATATTCCACCTAATACAAGGCAGTATTCGAAGGCTCTCTTCACATTTTGGTCTCACAAGAGAGAGAACAGAACTTAAATGATGTGGAACCAAAGGTTTAATGTATGGCTTGGATGGCTCAGTGCTAAACTTTAAAGGGAGGGAAGGAGGGCAGAAATCTAAGAGTGAGGGAATAGTAGCCTTTAATGTTATGCAGATCAAATGACACTGGGTGAATGGTTACAATATCTGATGAGTCATGTTGATCTAACCTTCCATTTATTCATTCAACAGTTCCTTGACCACTCTTACATCCTGGACAATTTATAACCTGCATGAGATCAGATTTTGTTTTTGCGGCAGAGAAAAATCATATAAAGTCTCTTTTCCCTGTAATTTACACCCGACAGCAGGCATTTCTCAGAAATGTTAGCAACAAAATCTTCCAACAGACTTGTCAGAATAGTTCTGAAAATTCAAATGCAGTGTCAGAAAGCAGAAACACACAATGAATAATGTCTTTGCCAGAACTGACCAACTACATTTTCATCTGGATAAACTCTTCATGAACAATCCCTCTGGTTTTATTGATGCACAGTTGGCATTCAACAAGTAATCTCTTCTTCCTGTCTTTGTTTTACTGGAAAGATAAATGTAGCATGTTAAATGAATGTAGGAATCCACTCTCATTTCTTGCGTATGAGCACCTATGTGCTTATACATCGGGAACTCAGCTTTCATTGTCATCTCCTTCATCAAGGAACCCATTTTGACTCTGGGGAGATGAAGCTCATACTACTGTTTATTCCTTTGAACACAAATTGATTTTTCACTTGCTAGCACGAAAAGATCCTGTGCACAAGCCTTGATTGATCATTTCCACTGTGCACTACACTGTGATAAGAGGAAAACACTTAGAAAACCAGAAGCAGTAAAACCAGGACTGTCAGCAGAAGCCTTGTCCTATGAATGCCTTCAGCTCCTGCCAGGCTTCCTATTAACAGAGGCTGCTTCTTTTTTTGATTAATACAAGTGGGAAATGGATTGGGCAGTACTAAGAATAGCAGGGTTTCCAGATACAAGACGTTGGACTACATGACCTTTGAACATCCTTCCAACCTATATGAACCTGTGATTCGATTTTTGCAATATGCTCACTACAAATCTAAGAAGATGCAGTACTTCACCTGCACTTGAATGGAGTATACACCCACGCCTTTCCAACACCAGCTTTCCTTTGATTGCCATCAGTATTTCCTTGCATGCCCAGGCTTCATTTCCCCTCTTCAGTCATTCCGTACATCTCTTCTGGACTTGCCCCTTTTCAGACAGCAGCCTGCCCCTCAGCTGCCATCTGACTACACATTTCTCCTCCTGAGGAAGACTGTTTCACATTTACTTGAGGTAAGCTTCACACCACTGCTCAGAGCCCACTGCTCAAACCTCCTTGGGTTGTTTCACAGTTCATCCTTTTGTCTGTTTCCTATCTCACTAATATTTTGTCCCCAAAGGGTCATTCATGTTAAAGACACCTGAAATAGATGTCAAACTAATCCCACTAGATGGGAGGGTCTTGGCTCTTCCTTACTAACTTCCGTGCAAATGGGTAAGAATGGAAGCAGCAAAAGAGCAAGTAATGAATATTGCAACTGGAGCGGTATTTTTTTTTTCTGGTGTATTTGATATTCATGAGGTTAACACCAACATATATTAGGACTGTATGTTTGGGCTCTGGAGGAAACTGAACGAAGTCAAACATGGTGGTATTCAAAAAAACCCAAATAAAATTGCTCCCTTGGTATTCAAATACATCTATGTGTTTTTCACAGGGTTATTAATTCTCAAGGGAGCCATTTCTGGGTCCCAAATAATGTATAACCACTGTTTTCTTTTAGTACCTCCACCATCCTGGAACCGAAATACCATGAGAAGACTACATTTTCCATTATTTCAACCCCAAAAGTATCTCTGGGGGCTTATTAAAAGGTCTTTGAAAATATATACTTTATATATATATATATATGTATAAAAATCAAGAGAGAAAGAAAAACTATTGCCTAAACCAAAATAGAGAGCTGCTCCTCTGTTCCCCCTTAATATAAATACCGCAGAAGCAGTTGTGTCAAATATGCATTTACTGGAGAACCTAAAAACAAGAAAAAGTTTTAAGGAGTAGACCAAGTTAATTCATTTGTTAAGCTAAGACAACCTGGCTTGCAGTCAGTGCTGCTCTTCCAGTGGTGGATGGAGAAGTTTATGCCTCTTCCCTCGAGTAAAGCACATTAGCTAGGAAAAACAACTTACTCATGTGGTCCAAAAGGTGACTGAATCAGACTCCCACTGACTTTAGTGAACTTCCCAAAAGGTCTCTAGCTTAGAAGCCCAAACTGCCCACAATGGGTACCTTTAGTTTCATACAAAAGCCAACAACTATAATATGATCCTCTCCAGTCACCTAAACACTAGACAAAACGGTGCAGGTACACCAGGTTGGGGCACTTGGGCACTGGCCCACGAATCAAGAAAAATTACAGTTTGATTTCCTTACAACGAACTCAGCTTACAAAGACCTCACAGTCAGAGCAATCCCAACTGCAAGGACAATGTTTTTTCACCGGCATTTAGTTCTGCTACAGCAACTTTTAAACCAGACTGACCTGGATGTGACAATTATATTTTTCCTGTTCTTCCCAGTGCATGCTGTATTTAGCCCATTTCTTCTTTTTCATTTCTTTGATGTTTTCTTTTAACAATACCATTTCAATGTTGATCAGCATGAAATAGTCTCCATGAAAGCACAATATGCTGATGTTCAATTTAAACTCAATGGTTCTCCATTATTTTCATGCAGTAAATTGCCAAACTCTATTAGAGAGAGAAGCCTGATAAAGTGATCTCTCACTTCAAGGTCTCCTGGGAGTTTTTTAATGTAGGTAAGGCTGCACATTTTACTTATGGAATATTCTGAATGCAGTATTTTAGAATCTCACCATGATGATAACACCAGAGTAACTGGTAATGTCAGTATTCAGCCAGGCCCCAACAAAAGTGGCATTTGCAGTACTTAATTTGTGACCAAAATACTGGCTTGCATAAAGGCTGTTACAACCATTTAATACTGACAAAGAGCAAGGAAATTTGAACTACACATTTTCTTTTTTTCATTCTTCCTTTATTCCTTCCTCTCTCTCTCTGTCCCTCCTCCTCCAATGACTGCAAGTACTTATTTACTTATATAAAGTAAGTACATTTTCTTATGTGCCTTGGTATTTTCACCTTATTCTGGGAGAGGTTACCTTATACATTTCCATTAAACTGATGATAAAAGGAACCCTGACCTAAAATGCCACTGTGCACTTGTCCACTTGAAACATCAAAGCCTGCCTAACAGACTATGCAACCCTCTGGTGCGGTGAGATATATGGTGTGGCAGAAATAAAGATCAAGTGCCTGTTTCTTGTCTTACTTTTACCAGTGTGAAGGAAATCTAACTCCTCTGAAGACAATGAAGCAGTATAAAAGGAGCGTGAAGGGAGTTCAGCTTCCAAGTCTATTCACCCTCAGTTAGGGGGATGTAAATTAGACTCCATATTTATTCTCAGTGTAACCCTTTGAGTAGAACCTCTTGGAAATCATTCAAAATCCCTTTGCTATACAGACATCTAAATTTAATCCAACTTGGAGTTGGATCTCCCTCAAATCTATTTTACATTAGTGGAATTTGGTGCCTGTTCCCAGTACACGCCAGCATGAGAGCAAGCAGCATCACGCAGGAGTTGTGTAACTTCCTGCTAAAATAGCAGCAAAGTTGCCAGGTCAGACTGTGGCCTCGGTGACACGACTAAAACTCCGCCGATGTCAGTAAAGTTGCATCAGTGTCACCTGAAGCATTATTTGACCTCATGAATTCAGACTGTAACATTTATTTTGAGGTTTTAAAGAGGAACCTTTTAAAGCATCTATTTACATCTGACAATACCTTTACTGTAGCTACAAGAATACAGTGGGTGACTGTGCCGGTTACCTGTTCCACTTCTGTTTTTTAAAGCAGGTATGAATGTCCTCTCTGAAAAAAGGTACTTCTGGGTTTAAATTGTACTGTAGTTTGCATAGGTGCAAGGCCAATGCTGGGACACAAACTAATTGCTCAGAGCTTGTTTGCAAATTAGCTGTTTTCATACGTCCCTCCACCGTGGTCACAACTCGCGGATGGCGTCCTCAGACTGTCTTCAAAATAGAGGGCCAGAATTCGAAGGGCAAGGACATGGTCTTGCCCGGGGGAAACAAAACAAATGTATTTTGAAATCTCTTAGGGTTTAAATACCAACTCTACCTGTTAGCCTAACTAGTCCACACAAACACACTTCTTTACATAAACTTCAACTGAATAAATGAAATTCCTATATGAAATAAAAGCCATTTTCCTTTTATTAATAGTAACAAAATAGTACAATTAATGATTATGTCTTTACTGGGACTGGATCCGAATTCAGACTAGATTAAGAGCCAGATCTTACGCTCATTAAATAGTAAGACACATGATTATTCCAACTGCCACTGAAAGTCATGGTTATCATACAAAAGGGGAGCTAAAATAACACTTTTTGGACAGTACGGAACTTAGAACAAAGAAAATCTGATTTTGAATGGGATCTTTATGGCCTCTCTTTTAGTTACATTTCTAATTAAAATGCTTTGATCTATTAACACCAAGGGACGCTGCTAAATGTATTCAATGCGGAAGTCGCGTACTTTTCCTGAGCTCCCAAAATCTCTTAGATCTGTGTGCACTTATGCTGCATGCAGTTAAACTGCTCACTAAAATGAAAAGATATCTAAGAATAACTCACTTCCATTAGATTTATAAATCACATTAATTAATTCTACATCTCCAGTGGTGTAGAGACCAAACTCTAATGCGAGATCTAATTAAAGAAAAGGGAAAAAAAAATTGGAATTGAAACACAGAAGTAACTGTTTAGCCTCAAATTAATGAGGCGCTATGCTAAGCAAGAATGTCCATAAATCCCTAATGAGGATTTTAAACACATTAAAACTTCCTAATACAAAGTGTTTGCCTTCCTTTTATCCAATAACAAATAAGCCAATAATTTTCTGCCTCTAAATGACACTATTAACTGTCATGGCATGTTTTATTTGACAAACCCTCCATTCAAATACAGTAAAACCAATTAATTTGCCTGCTGTGAAATGTGTTTCTTGATAGCTTTTATGTGATTTTTCTTCTCAAAGAAATGTAAATAGGAGGTCAATGTAGGTGCCTGATTTTGCTTAAAAATACGCTGCAATATCTATAGATTTTCTAGTCAGTTTGCATTTCAAATGAATTGAAAGATAACCTCCATTTTCAGGTCACCAATCACATAATGGTCTCCTGATAAGTAAACAGTTACACAGTAATAGTTTTATTACTAGGGAAATGGTCCCATATTTGAGCCGTGATAGTTGCAAAATTACCACTTTGTTCTGCTATAAGTAAGGGTTCGCAATCAGGGTGCTTGGCCTCTCTGCCTTCCCTGGCAGGCCGGCAAGGGCGGCACCGCCGCACCCACCAGCGCTCAGCAAAACGCGGCACCGCGCGCCGGAACGCCCTCGCAGCCACCGACGGTCTTCTGGTTTTGCACCGCAGTTAAACTCCGCGTCTTGTAAGTGTGAGGATGGCGAGGGGTTACCTTTATTTTTGGTCAGAAAAATCCATAGAACAAATAAAAGATAATTCTGCGGTTTCAGTGGTCCCCTGGGCCCCACTTAGTAGATCTTGGCAGAGAAAAGCAAGACGGTGTTACAACTGCCCCACAATTAAGTCGTATCTGAATCTCCAAAGCTCTTCTAAGGTTATCACTGGGAAGGTCAGCCTACTAAAAAGTACATGTTTTATACCTCAGAAATACCCTTTTTTCAGTCTGTGCCCACTATTTGAACTGAACCTCACTGTAAATTGAAGGCAAAATAGAGGATAATGCATGGCATGCCATGCTTTATGGGGCCTAACTGAATGCCAATTAATCTTTACAACATATGTACAGTTCCATCAGCTCTTGCATTGCATCATGATGACATGGAGACTGTGGTTTTTTGCCTTAAGATGGAAACACAAATTGAAAAAAAACCCCACGACACACCACATACACACACACACACACACACACACACAGAGAGAGAAGGAACAGGGAATTAAATGAAACAAAGATGCCTACCAGTGCTGAAAAGGACATAACTGCTCACTTATTTAATCGTCTGCAATAGATTACCAGCCAGAACCAGATAATTTATGTAGCATACCATGACAGCTGATTTCCAATTTGCACTATCTTGTACGTGTGTTTCCTATTGAAATAAGCAAAGAAAATCTGCAACCTCACTCGGAAGAGCAGTGCCAAGGCTGCCTAGCGTGTGAGGAGGGCTGGTGAGAAGTGAGGCTGGGACAAATCGAAGGCAGCAAAAGTGCTCTGCAGCTCTGTTAGCCACCGTTCCCGTCACTGAGACATGCGGCCCCAAACCCTTATTCATTCCTTTTTCCCAACAGAAATTCCTGTGACTATTGCTAGAAATTTTTGCCGTAGTGACCTTTCCGCAGGGATGTCTGGAGAAGCAATTTATATTTATATATTATTATCATATAAAATTATACAAATATGTATGCAAATAAGAGAAAAATGCATTCTGCAAATATCCGTATTTTGCTCCTTAACCACAATCCTATTTAATAAGCCTAGGAATTGAATTGCAGCAGTTTCGAAAAGTAAATTGAAGAGACCCCTTGTCTTGCCTGAACAGTGGGAAAAACATGTTCTTTCTATACTCTCAGCTAAAAAAAATTCCCAAATTAAACTTCAAAAAATACTTAAGTGAGAACTATGTTTGACACAGTCAAAGATCAGGAAATCAATTTCATCATGGATACAAGCTTTTGAGCTTAAGATACCGCATATTGTAACCTGTATTTTGCTCACTTTGCAATCCAGTGTTCCTGAAGTCTGAACTAAGCTCCACCTCTCCAGAATGCAGCTGTCTGCATCTAATTTTGCTGATAAAATGTAAATAAAAAATTATTTATATTTTTGCAAAGGATCTGATATGATATCCCGCATTAACAACTTTTACATCTACTTCTTAATCGAGACATTGAATTAGGCTAAGACCACCTGACATTATTTCACTTCTGACCTTTTCAACTGTCAAAGCAGACAGATTTTTATCCTACAAGATTCGAGCCAAAGCCTCAAAGGTGCAGTGCCAGAGCATTAATCCATTTCGCTAGACAGTCATTGAAATTATAATTGAAAGTTCAACTTACTTTAGCATTTTATGCTGAAATACTTCTGGCAGCCCAGGGCAGAAAGTCGAAATCTGGTTTCCAATGGAGACCATTTCTAATGGTTTATAAGTGTTGGCAACAAAATTCCTTATTGTCAAAGAGATCAGCAGATGCCGGCTTCCATTAATTTACTTTCTGTGACTGCTGTCCACTTCAGGAAGCCTTTCTTTACCTAAGGATGCTGACCTGCTGCCGGATCCCATCAGAAACAGACTAGGAAAGACACTGATTTATTAGGAGGCTGGGGACACTTCAGGAGAATTCCCTACAACAGCCGGGGCAGATCCCATCCCTCCATTTTTTCTGACTGATGCCATAAGCAGAAAAACAAATCTGCACAGAAGACACAACACAGATCTGTAAAAGCTCCAAGCTCAAGCTAAATAAACTAACCCATGTGTATCACACTATCAAGAGTAACTCCAGAATCCGAAGGATCAGTAGACAGCTTTTCCTCTTCACCAAAAGGTTGACATAACGGAAAAAAGACTTTTGAATCTGAAAATAACATCACCATTTTAAGTAGTCAGTGGGCTGTAAATCCTTTGTTCTGGTATTCTGGAGCTGCCCAGAGGTCTTTGGCCAGGAAGTTCCCTATAAATAACAGTTTATTATTCTTAGACTAATCTCAAAAGCTATCTAAACAAGCATTTAAGTTAACTTGGAAGACATGTTTCATTAAAACCTAAATGTCTTTTTTCTGCATTTGTAAAGTTGAGGCTGACTAGTAATTCTTGGCATCTTATCCAGAGGCTAAAAAGTTTCCTTTTTGGGAAGGAGAAGGGGGAACAGGGAACATGAGATCTAATACCTATTATGTAATGATAGGTCATTTTATCAGTATTTTCAAGATTACTATTGTATTTGCTCCATAAATTATACTGTCTATATCTGCACAAGGTCCCTTAAATCCTTAGTGCCGGGATATTAGCCCCTTAATTCAAAGCACTGAGAAATAATGCTGCAGCAATGCATGAGCAATGGGAAGAAAACAGCCCTGAAGACCACATTAACTGGGCGTGTGTTGGGTCTCCTTGAGGCGCAGTGATCTCAAGGCTCAGCTCTCAAAGTCAGACTGTTAAGGCAAGGAGAAAACAGACCGGCTCCTAGGCAATGCAAATCTCATAGAAGGGCATCTGAGACAAATACCAGAATTGCATGATACCTTAGGGACATAAACAGCGACATTAGCAAACCTTCTGTACGCTTGGAGAGGGTGTCTTGGCACTTACTGCTTCAGCACCTTTAATTACTTTTCTGTTACCAGCTCTATTGGAGACGTCTGTCTCCTGCTCTGCATGTGTGTACGTGCACACGGGTGTATGTGCATGTGACTGAGCGTGTATGTATTTCTCCTTCCTTTCCTTCCTACTTAGATCTTAATGGTAAAGATGATCTACGGACTGCTCCTAGTGTTATTTCACACACACAGTGTGACCCCTCCTACAGTAGATCTGTTTGCGTCCCAGTCCTGATGTAGCACAGGTAGCAGTTGCTCTTTGTCCTGTCTGGACTATTACCTTCAATCTAGTTTACTGCACTGTACTCAATCCACACACCCTGTCAATGATCCAACACAACTGCTGTTGCCTACAATAGAATCAAGGACGCAGGCCCTTTAAGAATCAGCTTTCATAGAAAATGGAGTTAATTTCAAACAGTTTTAATTTACAAACTTTACAGTAAATATTCTGACAAAATTTATTGAAGTAGAAAATAAAAGAATTTTGAAACCACAGACACAGAGAGGATTTGGGAATTTACATCTTCATTTTGCCAGAGGTGTACTGCAACTTTGGGCAAGTTGATTAACTTCTGCATTTCTTTGTTTTGGCATCTGTATAAACACAGTAAGCAATATATAACTAGCCACCACCTAGTTATAGCAGGAAAGCAGTGGTTTGGAGATCCTCAGCAGGATGGTGTCATATAGGAGTGACATATATACACAAAGCTGTATACAACGGGTGATTCCTGACTGCTGTAAATGTCAGTCCTCAATAAATGGTTTGACCTTTTTTATCTATCATTTCCATTTTATAACTGAAATCAGGTCTGACACACTGAGCATTTCAGGGGAATAAATGCAGCTTGGGGATGACTTGGCAGTCTCATGTCTCACATCACACCCTTGAAATGCAATGATCTCCCCAGAAATACAATGCTGTCTTGGTATTTAAGCCCCAAGGACCTCCCAGCATCCATTTGCTGGCTGACCTAACAAGCCAATGAGCCCATTATCAGCATGTCTCTAGAAGCCAACGAGGTTTCTTTTAGTGGAACTGCTTAAAGCATATAGCAGCTTGATCTTACAGAAGTTATTCTTTAGGCATTTAATTGAGATCTTCCATGGGCAGAGTCACCTTCTGGATGAACCCACTTCTGCACTGACTACACAGAGAGACTAGGGTCACCACTCTGCTTAATCGGGGCGTCTCAGTTAAAGACTGAAAGTTAGGTGAATTAAATATGTATCACAAAACCCACAATTGTACTGCAGCTCATGTGCCAGGCTGAACTTGCAGTGTAGAAAAGGAAACAGATGGGGAATAAATTCCCCATCAGACAGTGGCTTGGGGATCCGAATGTAAGACCAAGAGCCAACCACTCTTGTTAAGCTAGACAATGAGCAATTTGTTGTCTAATGATAATTTCAAATTGGAGGAGGAAGGGGAATTGCTTTGATTTGGACTTAAAACAACATTTAAAAAACTTTTCAGAAAGCTGAAAATTTCAAATTGTTCATTTTGTGTTGATTTAAAAAAAATTCACTGTGACAAAAATGAATGTGTCTCCTACCGATTCCAACCTGGTAAAATACTTTTCATTAAGAAAACAAAACAAAACAATACAATGGCAGGAGCTCCAGAAAGAAATAACATAGAATTTGCTTAAAAAAATGGAAATGCCAATTAGGGAAAGGTCTAAATGTCTGCTTCTGATTTTCACTATTTCCCAGAATTTGTAAAACCCAATAAAATAAAAAAATACTAATAGAAGTGGCAGTGCTGCGAAGTTTGAACTTCCACAGCAGAAACTGTTCCCTCCCAGTTGCAGAGCTGTATGGCTGAATTTCAGACTTCCCTCACCCACAGCTTTGTCAGTGGGATAACAGAAAATCCAGTTTCCCTTCCACAGACAACTCAGTTCATTAAAATCACAGAATTGTTACAGGGCTAAGGTGGGGGTTTTTTGACACAAATGCCTCTGTTTGCGTGCTACCAGTAAGCTCAACAAAATGAAATGAAGAAATTCTCAGAAATTATCAAACTGCCAAATTTTTCTTATTGGCTTTTACAGAGAACAGCCCCGCTTTAATTGGCTGAAGGGAAAAAAGCTGTCATATCTGAAATGGCCAGAAGAGAGAAAACACTGGCAGAATGATGTCTTCCTAGGTGAGGGTAGTCCAAGACTTAATTCCATGTGTCAGGGCAAGATAACACACAGTCATACGCATATGATCTCATCAGCCCTTCAGGAGACAGGATTTTACTTGATGTTTGGTAATATTATTTCAGAGACTTTCTTAATATGTTTGCAGAACACACAAACAAGGAAAAAATGCCATGTAAACCTCAATCTAGATACCACTTAAAGGGATATGCAATCATTATAATCAGAGTAATCACAGCATTATTAATTACAAGAGGAAAAAAATAGATAAACAACCACGTGTTGGCAAAAGCATTCGCTGTCTATCATCAGTGTTCGCATCTCTGCCTCTCCGATGCCTATGCGCACTTCCATGTATATATGCGTGCACCACTTGGGCTGGAAGCATACCCAACACGTATCAGCCTGAGGGTATGATTCAATCTATCAGGGTGAAAAATATCTCTGCTGCCACCCCAGCCCTGCCACCGTGAGCTGCTTGGAGAGCTCCTGCCCATCCACCCCTCCTGCTGGCCTCCAGCATGCAGGCATTTCAGACTGCGCGATGGTTCCCATTATAACAACACTGGTTCATGTTTTGCAAAAAGTCATTCCAGAGCTTCGTACCAACTAAAAGGGAATTCAGGGTCAGTTACCAGATCAATTCCCATTTCTTGAGAGGACTGCAGGCATTTTCGGTGCTCCTGCCCTGAATCTCTCTCTCTGCAGGGACCCCAGGCAGGGGCTCCCTAGCAGCCCCAGGGCAAACCTGACCCGGTTCCTGTTGCCTTACCCAGCACCATCAGGGTTCGCAAGTGCAGCAATACAACCTGAGCCGCCTCCAACGAATTGCCCTTTGGCTCCAGGTTGAGCAACCTGCGAGCCCTAAGACGCAGGAGCTGGCTCCACCAGCAAAAGGGGTCGTGCAGGTTTGGAAAGTTTCCTTCTGAACAACAAAGGCTAAAAACTTCGGGCTTGATTCTCTGTTGTAACTTGACAGCTAGAAGGGAGGTATCAAATTGTGCTGGAAGAAACCCCCTTCTTAGAGAGTGGCCTGGCCAGGCTTGCAGGAGCGCTGGCTGTTGGTCCCCTCTGCGCCATGTGTGGGTCCCCGTCCCTGCATCCGCGGAGAGGGGCTCCTACAGCAAACCACCACCCCAGGCCAGCCCCTGCTTGGCCCCACAAACACCAAACACAGCCTGAAGCCACCCTCAGCCTGCCTTCACACGGGGCCAGAAAAACTAACAATCGGAGCTTTCTTTTAAGCCATGAAAGCTTAAACTCTGTAAAGCTTGACAGCAACTTGCGCTCCCAGCTAAGCCATCAGCATTTTCAAGCCTTAGGGAGATAGACAGATACTGGTGCGTTTTTATATATAAAGCCATATGTATTTGTAAATACTCAGATGATTTCCATACACACCCACCAGCCACACAATGCAATAATAAATTATTCCAATAAATGGCATTACTCTAAGAAAGCAACAAAGATAAATATAATTGCACAAGGTTTAAACAGGATGTAAATCAGCATTAAAAAAAAAAAAAAGGCGAGTTAACGTGAAGCTGTTTACTCCTAGAGAATCTCCACTGCTCTAACATTTCAGCAATAGCCTCCAGTCGTGAGTGTGCTGCAGGAAGTAACAGAGAGCAGTTCAGCAGATGAAACAAAGAGGACCTAATTACCATGCGAAGCACAACATCCTTCAGATGTGATGAGAAACGTGACTGCATGAAAAACTGGTCCTGGGGAAATTTCAAAATATGACCACCCAAGCATAAAGAAGAGAGTGGTGAAAACCAGCGAAACTGCAACATGAGGGTATAGTATTTCTATACAAAGAATATTAGTTTAAACACATGCACATACAGATATTGTCTACATACACACATCTATATGCAGACACACCAATACAAGGAACTATGTGATTGTGGATGAAAGCTATAAATGTATAAAAGCTTTCAAACCATATGCTACACATTAATAAAAAAATCACATAAATTCTTTGTATGTTGATCCATGGAGATTCTTGAGGGAAAAGCAAACAAACAGCCAAATGCATGAAAAACAACCAAGCAGCCTGACAATCCACTGCCGTCCTTCCATTTTCATCCTACTTGGTCATTTAATATTCATTTTTGCCTACAATTCCACAGTTTGAATGTAAATAATTTATGAATATTGGTCATAAATTATTTTGGGGGTTATGTTGTGGGGGGGGGTTTGTTTGTTTTTTTTAAAAAGAAGAGGAACGTGGATGATAAGCACTGACATCTTCTTGAAGCAAGGGAAAGCCTGATTCTCAGTTACAGGCAGAGAAGTTGTGTCATTTGCAAAAAAGTTCAAGGAGGTATTTAAAGCCACAATGAAGAAAATACTGGCTTGTGCTGCGGCTGGGCTCAGCACAGGGGCCATGCTGCTGGCTCTGCTGTTAGCCTCTGCCAGCTGCACAGAGATCACACTGGTTTGGCACCAGTGCAGCTGGGGGTACCAAGACCTCATCACCAGCATGATGTGAGACTGTGCTCAGGAATGGCCATTACTCCCACCAGGGTGGAAATACAGTGTACCATTTCTAATTTTGATCTACCAAACAGCATGCCCTTTTGGACAAGAAATTGCTGAAGAAATTGCTAAACAATTAGCATTTCCTGAACACCCTTTCAATAGAGAACCTGAGCAAGGCAGATGTTAACCTATTCATTTATTACCCCAGCCTGGGGGGGGGGGGGGGGAGTATGCGCGTGTGTGTGAAGCTGGTGGTGCATCTTGAAAGGCTGTTCAAAGTGTGCAAAAACTGAGAAACAGAGTTTGCAGATTCCTCAGCACAATCAATACTGCTCTGCAGCTCCAGATTCCCTTTATCGATGACAGCCTCTCTCATTGCAGTGATTAGAGATTCTACATCTTCTAATCACAAAGAACATGACAACTACACCTATCTATAGCTTTGTGATTTACAGCAAATGATGCACTATCATAACTGCATTAGTGCAAAGACAGCTTTTGGGTGTTACCCAAGCAGCTGAATTTAAATATGGTTGAATTTGTGACAAACTGACAAGGAAATTCTGATGTTTGAATCCAGCACTGATTTTAACCCATTCAGCTTCCCTTGTCTCCCTCTGCCTGTTAGAGGCAGGGATGAACCATTCTTTTCCTGCCTCACCAATTCTAACCATAAGAAAATGGAAAGCTGATCCATGGACTAAAAGAGAAGCCACTTGATGGGGCTGTCTTGTGTATATGCTAACAGACAGAACATAAGTTTTGGGAGCAACATCCCACTCTTCTAATAAAGTATCAACTCCTGTTGCTATGAGTGGGTGGATTTCAGCTTAGCCAGTATAGCCCTTATTTTGAATTTTTTTTAGATGACTCCCCAGTTTATACCATAAAGTCATTTGAAAACTGATGCTTCTTTTTAATTTAAGGGGATTTGTTTGTTTTATTTTTAGCCTGATTGCTGACAGAAATGAGACACCCACAGACTGCAGTCATGGGAGTCTGAAATAATGCGTGTGTTTGTGCTCTCATACAAAAAGGGTGTTCAACTCACCCCTGCTGTCCAGCATCAAGGTCAAAAGATACAGAAACTCTTCGGAGTTTGAAAAGAAGGCAGTGGGGGAGAGGAGAGGGACCCTACTGCTGTCCCATTAGAGGAAAAGCTAATAAAGCTCGCCCTTTGTAAGATATCAGAGGATCCGCATGAGAGAGAGACATTACAAGCCAGGCTTCATTAGCTCCTCCGCTCACAGAGTGACTTCTTTTTACAATAGAACAGAAGATTTCAGTCTCCTGAGCTGAAAGAAAGCACAGGCTGGCAGGGAAGAATGAGACTAGATGAAAAGCAGGTTCTTCTTATCTCTTTCTAAATACTATCATACAAAGTATTGGCTTGCATCCCCCCCAGCAGTGTCCCACCTAACAGCACTCAAAACAACAAGCAAGTGCCAGCGCTGGTGCCTGCTACTTGCAGGCAATAGAAACAAATTCAGGACAGCTTGCATCTTTTCCCAAAGCCTGACTCAATGCCAAAATGGCTGTGGCAAATGTCACGGACTTCTTGGAAGACCTCCGTTCAGCTCGTTGCTCAGCCAGACGCTTCTCATGCAAGTCCAGGAGACTGCGCTCTCGGTCTGACCCTCAGCTTCTACCCAAAGGCCAGGATGATGGCACAGCGACTCTGGGAAGACCACGGCACACCTGACAGGGGGAAGCCATTTCACAATTCTCTACACCAGCACCTCGGTTACAGGCACACAGCCAGCCACAGAGCATTTTATTTGTGAGAGCTTCGAATTTACAGCAAGAAACCAAAAGCTACAAGTCCAATATGTCACGAGAGATCAAGAACACTACCGATGGCCTAGATCTCTGTAACAGAAGTATCCCAGCACAACCCTGCCTCACCTCCCAGCGTCCCCGTTTATGCAGTTAAGTGCTGGCAAACACAGCACTGGCACCAGATCTAGCAAGCTCTGCATTTATCAGAACAACAGGCAGGGCTGGCACCGCTTCTCCTTTCGCTTTGAACACAAAGAACAAGGCCCAGAGTGACCAGCCTGTTCACCAGCCCCGTGGCAGGGCAGAGGGGGAGGACACAGGGAGAACTGAAGAGCTAATTTCCCTTACATCAACATGAAACCTCAGAATTAACCTACAACATTTTATTATACAGTTAATTTACATACAACATTCTGGTGATGTTTCTGAGTACTTTGGATCGCTGGGGATTAGTGAGGCCTCCAGACTGCAGGCAGGAGTCCATGAAACAGGTACTTGCTCGCTCTCCTCCTCAGCAGAGACCTCCCGACCCAGGCAGTCTGTCCAGCTGCTACGTCCTCCTCAGCTGCCCCCTTCTAGGAAGGGCTACTGAGCCGGGTGCAGCAAGTTGCCTCGGATCAGCCCCATTAGTCTGGCTGTAAACTTGGCTTTGCTGCTGGAGCTGATCGTTTTCTCCTGGTGACAGAGCACAGCAATGGACTGAACTGCCTGTTTTGTTTGGGAACGTTTAAATAGCTGGAAGGATGCTCAGCGCCAGCGTGCGTAGAGTGTTTATTGTTCTAAATCGAAAGCCAATACATAAACACACATCTTTTAAAAAATCCATTCTTTTCCTTAAAGCCCTGAAAACCCACCTAGACTATTAACTTTCATTTCTGGGATAAAATCTGTCTATCATTGCTGCATGCATGGCAGGACCACGGCAGTGCTTGAACAGACTAATTTCTTGTGCAGCTGTACCGCGCTTCTGCCTGTTCCCTCCGTACTGCTTGAGCTGCAGTTTCATTAATATCCAGGTACACACTCTGAGGCACAGGGTTGTAACCGTGTTGTGACCCAGCTGGATTGGCGTACTTGCCCAGTCTGTTGTCTTGAAGCTCTACTGACAAGTATCAACTGAGCCACTAAGCATGGATTTAAGAAACTTGTTTTAGGCAGCTGCTGGATATTCTGCTGGATATCCAGTCTGGGTATTCTGCTTCTGGATACAGCTCCCAAGAATAAACAACTGTTGTAATCACAGTAAAAGAAATACTTTATTACAGTTGAATAATGTTGGTTCTAATTACAGTATCATTGATGTATTTTCCTATTAGAGGAAGATTTCCACTTATTCTTTTTTATATTTATTTACCCAAAACATAACACTCAGTGTGATGTTTGCAATTGAGCTGCTGCTGCTCTCTTTTTCTGCCAGTTTTACAGCTGGGTTGTTAGGCAAAGTTGATCTCACATCCTTCCAAAACCCAAACAGGTATCAGCTTAGCCCAGACAGCTGCTCTCAAAAAGAGGCTCTTCCTATGCCTTCTAGGGGTTAAATCCCTTACAACTGCTCTAGCATCTGAATGGGAGCCTTTTCCAAGGAATTAAAAAGCCGCCTGGATCAGACCTAACAGGCATTTAGCTTTGTTCTCAATGCTTAGTTGGCTGTGTTAGGAAACTCAGGTTGATATTTTGGTATAACTGGATCTTTTTTGCCAAGGAGATACCCTTACAGATTAGCACTTAGTAGGAAGAGAAAATTGCTATGAGTATTGTTCTTCCAAGTCATTTTTCTCATTGGTGCTGCAGGTGAAAACTGCAACTGCTTAAATATGGGACAGGCTAGGAGTTAAATGAGCAATGGCTTTATTTCTGAGTCTGCTGCCGGTTACCCGTGAAATCCCAATAACGTGCGACTCGGCTGCAATAATATCATATATGCTGTTAAAGGTAAAAAAAAAGCTGATACCCCTGTTCTTCCTCCCTTGTGGCTCCCTGCACCTAAACTCCTACCAACTGCTCCTTCTCACCCACCTCCCATGCATTTGGTTGTGTAGATGCTCTCCAAGAATGTGGGTAATCCAAAATTACAACCTGAAACCTTTACAAATACTGCTATGTCAGGAGTGGGTTATATGGGAAAACCGAGCAAGTGTTACTATTTATTCAGGCAGCCTATAGTAAAACTAAGCTCAACAAGAACAGGATGATGACAATAAAACTGGAAAGCGCAGTTTAACAACATAACTCCTTCAGCAATGATGGGAACACCACACCATAACCTCAGCAAACAACCACAAAAACAGGTCGGTGAACCATTATGCTACAAGGGCATCCCTAGAAACATGCTCAAGACCTGTCAGACCCTTTTACACAAGATTCAAGTTCTCCAGGGGAAAAAAAAAAAAGGGGGGTTGGGAAGAGATTATTTATTGATCTCCCTTGGCTTTGAGAGCACGCCCTCTACATGCCAGGACTGACATTTATATTCACTGAGAGAAAGCCTTAATGTCTTTTTTTTTCCCCTCAGCTTTTCTCGGAACCATTGCTACACACAGCACCAAGACGTGAAGGGGCCTCTGGATGCACAGATATTATGTATTAAAACACCTCCAAACACTGAAGAAGTTTGCCTTGCGCTCAGACTAGATTCCCAGCAGACAAGTTGGGACAGAGGGAGAGGTTGGAGACACGGGAGCGTGGCAATTGCTGATCCATAGAGTGGAGACAGCGACATTCAGGGACCAGAGAGGACCAGGAGTTTTCTGGAGGTTGTATGGGAAACTGGGAATCGAATCCAGGGTCTGACACCTCCAGTGGCGAAATTGCCAGTGACTTCAAACACCATTGACTCATAACAGCTACGACAATTTACACCAGCTGAAGACCTGCCCCCAGGAGTCCTGCCTTGCCGCCCTCTGCTCTTACTGCTAGAGATCGATGACTCTTACAGGTCAGATTTTTTGTTTTGTTTTGTCAGGCTTAGATTGCTTCTTTGTACACTGCTGAGATCAAATCAATTACTTTCCACTCCAACCATCTGACCAAAGTAATTCTAATGGAGCAGAAAGCAGAAACTCAGATAAAAGAAGGGACAACATATTTTTCACTGTTATCTTTGTGCTGAGCATGATAAAGAAGGAATGAAGGCTGAAATAAAGATCATTCTTAATAATTCCCCCTCACGTAAGAGTAATGATCTTAATTCCCACCCTTTGTCTTTGTTGTGGAGATTGGGGACATGAGTTTAGATGGAAGATGAACCCTGTAAGTCTTCAAAGGAAGAGCACTTCTAACAGAAATCCCGTTTCCCTGATAATCATATCCAGGAAAACTATTATTTTGGAACATGATTGCATTTTTCAGCTACCTTAATACCATTTTTACTGTTCAGCTGCATGAAAAATTACCTAACCTGTTGGAATGGATTTCTTGACCCACACATAGCTACATTAAAGGGTGTAATTTAATGCAATCTAACTAAATTAGCACCAATTAGACAGGCTAAATTAAAGGGCATGTCACTAATAAATTTTATGCTAAACATATTACTGATAATAAGCTCACTAAAAATTGCATAATGGAATAAAATATTCTTTTTAACACTGCTCAGTCTAAATATGAATATATAAGAAGTCGAAATAATGAAATACAGTATGCTAATTCCCAGTTGCCTTTCAGTATAACAACACAGCAATATTAAAATGCACCGATTACAGTGGTGTTTAAAAACAATAGGTCAAATCCTACAGGGAAGCAGAAAGCCAGGCCAAATTCCACGCAGTATCTAGGATCCTGATCCTGCAAACATTTACATATTTAAGCCCCGCTCCTTTGAACTCAGCAGGTCTGCTCTTGTACATGAAGTTGCTGGCTTGCTGCTGTGTCTGCTCAGAGAGACGAATTGTAACATGGACCAGGGTGTGAGGGAGGACTGCGGAAAGTGGTTGGGTTTGCATTCGCACACTGGAGAACATTATCCGGAGAACATTTTCCAAGTTGTACTTTCCAAAATACCAAGCACCAAAGCTTTAACAGTACACTCTTCCTGTGTCCCGTATGTAAAGGTATCCCACAGTACAAAAACTAAGGTTGAAGAGCTTATTCAAAGCTTTAAATAAGCAGTTCTTTGATCCGTGCAAGTAAGGTTGAACCTTACAGTTCTGTGTGTGTGCGCATCTCTCTGTCCTCTCTTCTGTGACTGCATTCTCTACTGTCTGATGAGAGTTGGGCTTATACTATGTCCCTTTCCCCACCAGAGCCTCTCTCTTTCCTCACTGACTGCTTGTTTTCACAAAACTTTCAACTTTGAGAGTGCTACCATCTCTTCCAAATTTGGTGGAAATTGGTCAAGAGGTGCTGAGTGGGCAAAAAGACACACTGAGACACCCTCCCTAATTGCATAAGCCCTGTTTCTACCAGCAAGTAGTGGGAATTCGGTGACTCGGCTATAAGCATGGTTTAAGAATGGGATGTTCAGCAGACTGAACGCACTGGTGTCCACGTTTTCAGCTATGCCCCAATAAACAGCTGGGAGAGGTGTAAAAGCCATTTGTCACTCCATTCATTTTCATCCTCAGGGAAGCTCAAAGCTCTTGGATGCCCCTCGCTCCCAAGGGCTGTTAAGGTACTAAATACTGCCAAGCAACCTGGTTGCATCCCCACTTAATGCACACGTCCTCTGCTGGGTAGACCCAGAGGTTTATGGCCCTTTTGCATCTTCTTTCTGACACAAAATGATCAAAAGGCCAGACAAGCTCTGGCACTCTATGTACGATTCATCTATCAGATATTTATTAATCCGTAATAAAGTAAATCAGGGATAGTAAAGTGGAAGTGACATCTTTATTAAGACAGACAAACATGTCCTGAATAGTAACGAGAATGGGCTTCTGGAGCACATTCTCTGCATTCACACATTGACTAATTAGGGCCCTCAGCAGGGTCCTTGCTCACATGAGTTGTCTTTTCTCACACAGGTAGTCTAAAGTTAATAGGCCCATTCATGTGAGTAACATTTTTAAAAGCATGTTCTAGCCTCAAATTCCCTGTCTTCAGCTCCTCTAAAAAAATCAAAACCCCAAAAATACTTTGAGGCAGAAACAGAAGTACTGTTTTAATAAACACGAATAATTCTGCAGAAAACCTGCATTAAAGTCCACCTGGATAGTTTTAAATGGCTTCCTGACACCCCCTGCACAGGTTGTGGCTGATGCTTGATGCAGAATTGAGCCTTAAATCAGGGAAGAAGAGCAGTAATGCACAAGTAAAACTATATAGGGAAATTCTGCAAGTTAAAAAATTAACATACATGTTCTGCACCCACGTTTTGGGGCTGCAGTCCATTCTCAGAAAACAGGAAGATTTCATATCAGAGCATGGTTCCCCTCCGCCCCTTCCTAAATACATCCTTCCCCTCTCATAAAGAAACAAACAGGATTTGCTGGATTCTGTTCAGGACACAGGAAAAAAAAAAAAAGGCATAATGACATTGTGCAGTGTCCATTAAAATCCCGAAAAGTGCTAAAGGCACCTGCAAACTTGGCTTTTCCTGCTCTAGTGCTTCCACTGTTCAAACAGATTTTTAAAATAGCTAAGAAACCATGCCAAATGACCACTGTTAATCAAAGACTCTTTCAAATTGTATGAAAACAAACCAGCATTGATAGTGGTGAGCTGCCATCTATGCACACTTTACTACATGAGGAACTGAAAAATGACTGAACTCACATTGGTGCATATTTTGAGGAAAACTGTTGGCTTTGGAATAAAAGGGCCATATTGAGTTTTTTAGGAGTGCTGTGGTTTTGTTTTAAAAAATTGAATTCCTGATTTTAGAACTTTTTCCCATCCAGTCTTTAGGTCAGCACCCATGTGGAAGCAAACTGCCATCATTTTATTTACTTAGTTAAGATCAGCTTTCAGGGTATTAGCCTCTGCAGGATCTAGCCCATAGGAGACAGGAGTACCATTCCAGGACGCTTGTGCACTGTGCGGCATAAAGCCCCAGATGGTGGCTGTCTCTCTGCAAAGTGTTCTTGCTAAATCAAAAGCAGCCCTCTAAACATACAGCTTCACTATCATTTCAAAAACAATACACAAGTGATTTATTCTCTTTAAAAAAATTATCAGTTTGGTTCATTAACCTATAGCCGTACAAAAGCAGGAGTCAATTACGTTGCCACATCAGATGTGTGTGAAGATAATTACCCTGAAAAGAAGATGTAAAGGTGTCCATAAAGGCAGTGAAATGTGACCTATTAAATCAAGCTGTAACCTATTATGGGTCAAAAAACACATTTGTAGGGCCAACAGGCTCATGGCAATGGCCAATCTAGCATGAATTCTGCAGGTGTCTTTTTCAAATAAACATGAAATCTATTCTTTTAATTCCTGCAAATGTTACTGTCTTCTTACCTTCCATACACAGTTTACTCCACACACATATACAAATGACACACACAAATATATCTTCAAAATCATGCAGAAGAACACACCATGTATGAGCAGTTAGACAGCAAATAAGACACAGAAAATAAGCAACAGAAAATCCACAAAGAGCACCATTACCCTGCTGTTTTACTAGGCATTTCGTAATGCTATTAGTCTCTCTGTCGTCTTACACAAAGTACCCTATCCTTAGTAAGGTAAATCTGATTGGAGTCAATGATCCAACTCAAGATCTGACCCAGCTATCTATGAAGACTGATAAAAATCTTACAAATGTCCTGAAAATCTTGTTTTGTGAAATTTTCTAACACTAACTTGAAGTTATTTAAAAAAAAAAAAAAGGCATGTAACTTTAGTTGGCTGTGAATAACTTCTGACTTATGTTCCTTTAGATTGATTTAAACCATTTCCAGTAAGCACCTCATTTAACCAGTTTAAATTGTATTTTGCCTCATTTGTACTCACTGCAACAAATGGGTTGAAAAAAATCTGCTTTATGTCACATGCCAAAATATACAGGTATTATTGAGACTTCTCGGAACGCCTCTCCTTTGCTTCTCGTTTGGGATCACTCAGAATAACCTTTTGGGTTATACTGGGCTTGATTCTGCTTTCACTTGCACCAGAGGTCTAATCAGAAGTAATTAAATGGAAGTCACCCGAGTTCTTTCATGGCAGTCCCAGTAGAACTGAGTCTGTAATTAAACTTGCAAATTTTTAAACAGAATATTGCATTAATACACGTGTACAGAACTGAGGTAGAAACACTGATGGCTTGCAAACAGTTTCACCACGGTGCTGAAGACTGTAACAGTATTAGTGTGGGAAACAGATGTATTTCTGATTTATGGAGCTGCTGGGTCAATGGTCCTAACTCCAGTCACTTCAGCAGAGCTAGGCCAGATGATCACTGTGAAGGGTCTCACTCTTGAAGGGAGCACAGAAATAGACTGCAAACTATGCAACACAGGAATAAAACATGAGAAACTCATGCTAAGTCACCAGAGTTATTGGTGTAAAATCCAGACATTTAGGTAAAGAACCAGGGCCAGAACATTTCATTTTTAAAAGTATTTACATTATTAAAAATACAATCCGATCAAGTTATCCATCAGGCAAAGAGCATATACTCTGAGGAAAACATCTATATACAGATGCTTTCACCCTGGACTAGGCAGCTTTGCAGGTAACACACAAAACCCCACCTCTGCCTCCTTCAGAGTTATTATATTTTTATTCTTATCTAACATACTCCATACTCCTTTATATCCTTCACGCTGCATAGCTGGCTTTTAACTGTTCTAAAAATAACAGTCATTAAAGAAGGCACAGAGATGTTCCAGTCTCTTTGTTGAATCTGAATTCACACCAGCTCTGTCAAGGAAGGCTGGCCACAAGCCTGTCTGCAGCAGGTGTGAGGCTGAGCTCCTTTTTGGAGAATTAGTCCCATCTATCATATACATTTGTTTTGGGTTAACTGGTATGTTGCTCACAGCAGAAGAAATTGAGAAGCCTCCCACCCAGTGCAGGAGAAGCTTAAAGTATTGGTCAGTAAAGTAAAATGATTCTGCAGAGATATCTGTGGAGATAAATTGCCCACTTATCTACCTTAATTTGTAAGACACATCAGGTGTCATATAAGACTATTTCTAAGGGAGTAAGTCACCTTCATAATCATCATAGAGGTGAGAATGTTGGGCAAACACTAACTAAATCAAAAGAAAAAATTATTTTCTTCAAGAAAGCACAATTTGTGTAACACAGAAGCCCAAGAAATAAAGGCTCAGCAAATCCAGTATCTATTGTTTACTTTCCTATGCATATCTATATCTCCATACATGGTTTTTAAGAAAAACACACTTAATACGGTTATGATGATGGCAACACTACTCTACGTGTTCCTTCTTTTTCTCAAGCAATTCCAGAGAAGAAATTAGGTATTGATTCTCTCCCTACCTATGTCATCTTTTCTCTTTAAAAGACTCACGGCTTTCAGGCTTTAGTTCCACAAACCAGTAGGTAGCATCTAAACAACATTCACTTTTCTGAAAGGAGCCCTGATTGCTATTAATTCTTTTGGTTTTCTTTTTTCTCAAAGTATTTTTGAAGTGCATTTCTAGAGAAGGAGGAAATTAAACATTTTCAAGTTTCACAGGACAAAGCCAAGAGAGCTGCTCCTTCACACTCACACCAGACCAGTCAATGATGCTACAATAGTCTCCCACAAGTCAGGCAACTGATTTCAAACTTCCACCCCCAGCTGACATTTAATTACCCTGCACAGAGAACAGCGGTTCCAACACACTCAGCAAAGAGAGACTGGCACCAGAACAACCAAGACCACCCTGGTGTTTATGATACTGACAAGGTATGTGACAGGTTAAGGTTCAAGCCTCTGAGTAGAGTTCAAGGGAGTGGGAGCATGAAGCTTTGCCATCCACATCACAAGTGAGTGCTCTGATTGCTGCATGGGGTACGGTTCCTCACAATTCCCCACCAATATGGTGGCCCTCTCCTGTCCAAACAGGGACATGTGTTACAATGGAAATCCCTTGTACTTTCTGAGAGCATGCTAATCTTCTGTTCAATGGATTCTTTCAAATGGGTTGCTGTCACTTGCTGATGCAGAACACCAAAGTGGCATCAGTGGTTGGAGTCTCCAATCTGAGACTGAATGGTCAGAATCCACCAGAGGAGTGTGAGCAGGGGGGTAACACCACCTCTGGTTTGCCACAGGTTTACCTGTAAATGATAAGAATTTAATCCCCCCCAAAATCACTTGTGCTATCAGGAAGTCCTGTCCTGCAAAATGAATTCCATCGGAAATAAAGAGTTTATTCTTGAGGCAGATGTAAACTGGAGTACCTAAGCCGACTTCAATGGCGGTGGGCTGATTTACATCAGCTGAAGATCTGCCCTTGGTTCCATTCAAAAAAGACAAAACGGACTCTTCTTTTGATCAAGAGGTGCAATTTTATAATTCACTTAATAAGGAAGAGCTAAAGTCCACAGAGACTCTAATGGTTAATATCAGATGTGTCAATCAAAATCTATTAATGTTGAGTCACTAATTTGATTTGTGAAATACTGTAACAAAGATTCATATAATTTTTCCTTAAGGGATATTCGCTGGATATTAAATTAACCTACTAGCTGTTTGTCCTGTTTTCCAACTAAGAAGAAATGCGTTCACAATAGCTTACTATACAGGGCAAAGTCAGTGAGTACAGAAAGAAAGAGAAAGGTGCTTTGGTTTAACATTCATATTTACTCTAGCTATGCTTCATTTAAATTTGTCTTATCTTCCTCTGCTCTTTCTAGAATACCTTAAAATATGAGTTCCTGGCAAGGTTAATTTAAAGAGCCAACAAACTTAAGAGTTCTGCTTTAAAGAAAAGTAGGTACTTAACAGACCATTCTGACCAATGAACTCTTTTGCTGGCATAAGGATATATACATTTCGGGTATCATTTGTGACTAGGCTTATGCTTTAGAAAATTGCAAGATGACTTTTATCAGAAATACACTGTCGACTCTACAGTCCTGTTCTACACTAAATACTTCAGAATCACTCTGAATCTTATGGTTAAACTTCTCTATTTAGTGCAACAATAAAAGGCACTGAAAATTAACTGATCAGTATCACGAACAAGTATACCTAGATATAGACTTAACTTAGGTTTTATAGCTACAGTGAAGTTCTGTATTTGGGAGGAAAATATAGGGAAATGGGCATTAATTGAAAGAACAGCCCTTCTTGAAGCAACTGTATGTATTTACGTGTGGCCATTTCTAGGCTTTAGGCAAATGAATATGTATGCAAGAGTGAATTTTGGTTTTGTGCAGAAGACCAGCACCAGGACTATGCTTCACTGTGCCCGAGAAAAGCCAGACTTGTGAGCTAATACTATCGTGTATACTTTGAGCTGACCTCCTTGAACAAACCATTCTATGGCATCAGCTGAATTAAATTCCTAGCTGCTAGATTATTTCCTTTAGCAATGCTTTCTTCAAAATTACAGAGCTCATATTTATCATTTAGGGACTACGTTGTACAAACTGCACCAAGTGCCTTTGCACTCCCTGATTTAAGTGGGACACTCCCCAGGAGAAAAAGCACTAATTTATAGCAGTTGTGGCAGCACAGGGCCCGTAGAAATGCTACAGTTTAGATTTATTTTAACCACACTGGTTATTTTTGTTACAGCTAACATAAAAACCTCACTTCTCATTCATATTTGTATTTTGTTTTTATGTAAAATAATAATAATCATAATAATAATAATAATTCCAGATGTTCATGTAAAGGCAGCTCATTAAATCACAGTTATGCACTCTTCCATGTTGTAATTTTCTCAGATAAATTTCCTTTTCTTCAAGCAGGTAATAAATACATAAAGCTTTTCTATCTATATATCTTTTAATCGACTGCAGTCATTTAACCTAGACCCTCTAACCAGATTAATAATAGAAAACGTGTCATAACAATTCCTTACCACAGGATGAATTATCATTATTGTTTTGGCATTGAAAATCCTTTCTGCTACCTCAAATTACCCTTCTTTTCAACAGTGCACAATACATGAATCACTTCCCTAATCCTACATGTTACTAAAAATCACATCCCAGTACAATAGAGCCATCTGACAAGCTACTTTCTGACAGCATGCTAAACTATTGTGGTGGTGAATTCCCAGAGACCCTCTGGATCTGTTTCATTAATAAAAGTTGCAAGTGAAAGCCAAAGGAGGAACCGCTTACAGCCTGCGAGAATCCACCCAAAGGCTGAACTTCACATCCCAGCTTTTCCCATCATCCTTAATGTCATGGAAACAACTTCTCTTATGCCAAGGAGGTGTTAAGCAGACAAACATTGTTAGAGCTCCAGCTATACCTCTTTTGAAATCTAAAAATCTAAACATCTGGATTTTTTTAACAGCTGGGGGCAATTATGGTGCTGTTTCCAAACACCATAAATGTGTGTGCATCCGTAGCATTATATATACACAGGCTCTGATCCTCAGCTGCCTGGTAAATCAGTCAAATTTGATGATGTCAAGTGAGGCATACTGGATTTACAGCAACTGAGAATCTAGCCCTCCAATTTGCAACCATATGTAAAAGGATGAGCGATCTATAGAGCAAGGATATAGTTGAGAAGCAATGAATTAAAATTTTCAATGTTGATTTTTGTTCTGCTACTGACACCCTCCATGGTTTCAAGCTAGTTCTTTCTTAACAGCAACCTCATAAAACACATCTTCTTCTCTGGGACTTGAGGAGCAGCAAACTCTGCATTCACAGCGAAGCCAGGGGCGGAACTCCCAGTAAGGTAAATGAGCAGCATCTTCCTCGCAAAGGGGACAGGTTTGTGTATGTAAAATACTTTCAAGGGATATGTACTGAAAAGTAAATTAAAAGTAGGTTGCATGGGTATGAAATGGGCACAATCCTCCCAGATGCCAGACACTGTTAATTTGCTGCTCCAGACTGACAAAAGTGAAGCTTGCTCTTCTCAAGATCAAATCCTGGTGTGGCAAATGATTTGCTTGGTGACTGGTGAACCATTCATAATGCACACTTACAATTTTTAAATGACAGTAATTAGATGCCTGGACTTAGGCCCTGCATCAAAAAAATCTACGCTTTCAAAGATCTAGAACACACTAGACAAAATGTTACCGAGACCATTTCTATTATTATTGGTTTTGAAAAGCTATTAAACCATCTGCCCTCTTTATGATCTTCTAATCAGAACCAACTTGTGCTTCTACCAGACAAGTATTTAGGCAACTTTTTATTGCAACAAACCAGCATTCATCAAAAGTGGCGTATTTTTAACACTAATTCTAATTATAACAAGCAGTGCATTTTGTGTGCTTTCCAATTATGCATGAGAAAAGTCAGCATAAGTGTCCTCTCTTATCATAATTATCTGTTTCTAATTTCAATTTTGGCTATGACTTTGCACTCAGTGATGTAAATGTAAATGTTCCTGTCAGATAAAGATTAATTTGATTTAAGCCCTCTTTGTTCTAATTATATATTCTATTTCTGCTCACCATGCAAGTTTCGTTTGAAGCCACATCTGTATTTTATCACAACAATGAAGAAATTCTGTGGTATTTAAAAAGGTAACTACAGGATTTCAGTTAGTCCTGTCAGGCACTGTTATGACAGTATATGCTAGGACTGTGCCAAATGAATTAATATTTTAGCTGACTAATTTACGGATTACTGTAATTATTACTTGAATATTAAAGTATGTGAACTTTTATCAAATGAAATAAAACTTGTTGCCCTAATTGCTCTCTTTACTCCTAAGGAAACATGACCTTTATGGGCTTTGAACCTGATCACACTGAAAATACTGAATGATACCCCGTAGGCGGAATAGGAGATTTAACATAGAGAGAAAGATAATTTTATCTCTGACTAACATAGAACATATCTCCCTGATATTTTCCTGTCTGAAAGTCAAGGTTTTGGGGATAGTCTAGAGACATTTCTGTCATCAAGCACATCAACGCTGTGCGGGCATCCCGGGAAGAAGGCAAGATAGAAATAGTGGGTGAGTAATTCTGCTGTATTTGTCCAGACTTTGAGTGGAGTCTCACACTTACAGGCATCTAAAACTATTTCAATTATGAGGTTTGCAGGGCCTGCACTGCAGGGAAAACGTCAAGACCATAGGCTAGTGCTGGCTTTGACCAAAATGGGACGTGACCCACCAGCCATGTCTTCTGAGAAAGCTCTTCTGGAGGTAGCAAGAGAACATGCTTTGGCAGAGGCATAATTCCAATATTGCCAGGACCACTGTGCCTAACCTTGCTTGCATTCGCATGCTGGAACAACATGTTTTTCCACCAAAACCATGACAAGTGAGGGCTAGCTGGCTATAAAGTCAGGTCTCCCGGCACAGCTCAGAGGGGTTTCTCATATGTCTAAAATAAACTGAGTTCACATTCCAGCCCTACTGCTAGTAGAGCTGGTCAAGTCTTTTATCCCACTGCTTTCACAAAACTTACAGCTACTTTAACAGTATTCAACAGCTTCACTGACATTTGGTTGAAATTGCCCAACAAAATCAAAAGCCTTGATACATATGGACACAACCACATACATGAACCCCTCCTTTTTTAAAGGAGTGACTAATAAGACTTGAAACTTTGAAGGCTTCACTGAAGCATGCAGACGTTGTGGCAGTTCCTTTTCTGCAGTTGCAGAAGTCTGGCTTTCCGTTCAGAGTCTGTTTCTAGCTCATCCTCTCAGTTGCTATCTCCTCCCAGACCTCATTTCTCTCCCCTCTCCCCACAGGAGCAGCCATACACACCTATCTGCTGTAAGACAAAGAACAAATGATTGCACCTGATCTCCAAAATATAAAATCTCTAGGATTCATTAGAAAGCTAAAAAACCCCATTTTTATTTGAATACTTAAAAATAAAATTTAAAAAAAATGCTTATGGCAACTTTACTGTCACAGTCAAGACTCAACAAGGCTAACTATTATCCAATAGGTCAGTCGTGCAACATCTCTTTGAACAGTTTTCTCCTGACATTTCTGTCCACCTCAGGGGGCAACCACTCAAGTAAACAACCTAACGACTTGAGTGATCAAGATTTAGACACTTACCACTCACTGACATTTAGACTTCCAACTTGATCTGTGCCAACTGCTGTCTTAGATGCTGACTTCTGAGCATGTCAAGGCTGCAAGCTGGCTTGTAAGTACTTCCGACTGGCCACTGTCTTCAGAATATATTTACAGCATCTTCTGACTATTCTATGGTGTTGAGTAAAACTAAGCCTAAAAGTGTTTTTACACAACATCTCATCACTTCATTCCATTATTTATAAATGAGACATGGGATGCACACAAAAGCATTGTTTGGGTTGGTATTGTTATAAACAGTTTTTCAATTTTTTTCATTTATAAGAACATTGCTGTTTTACTTGCCAAAACAAAAATACACTGCTGGAATATTGCTGTGATCTCAGCACAGTGTTTCTGGACAGGGGGTGACCTTCTGTACCTTTTATCTGGAGGAATTTGGCCCAGAGAGGCAGAAATCAAACAACATGTGATTCAGAGTTGCTGCAGAACCCGTCACCTCTCATCAGCTTGTGATTTAGTGTAACCTGAACAGGGACAGCCCTGTTATTTTGTATAGGAACCAACATGACATTATCCAGAGCCAGGAGGTCATTGGTTTAAATCTCAACTAATCTGATGTGTCAGACCAAAGGATCAGATTAGGCAGTTGGAGAAAATGGAAACATTCCTCTGCAATTTAATATCATAATTAACTACGGACAAAGGATACAACTACTTCAAAAGAAATAAAGCTTTAACAACAAAAGATAATGGGTCAAATTCACTGTTGGTATAAACTGCCAGAAATATGCTGATCTCGCAGATCTCTGCCAGCTTTCACTAGTGGCAAATTAAGCTACAATTAATGAATTTCAGTGATCAAACTCCAATTAATTGTTCATTGCTGAAATAATCCAGCTGGAGATGTGTGTGTGCAGACAAACACTTTAAAATATCATTGCAGTACCTCAGTTATCAAACAACAACAGACAGTAGAGGAACTGCAGCAGTAGTCTGGGAGTAATAGGTAAATTTACCTATTAATTTTGTTTTAGTTAATGTTTTAAAAAGAGTCAGATGCTTACTGCTACCAGAAGAACATTCTGCAGATTGGGGAGACAGAAAGGATATGTATCGTAACATTTTACCTACAAGTCCAAATATTCCTAATAAATGAATGACTTTTATTGAAATGGGTTGGACTGCATCCATCTGCAGATGAATACTGGCTGCATGTGCTTTCCTGAAGAGCATGCAATAAAATGATTGAACTGGTGATTAAAAGAAACACATTAGTAAAAATGTCAACCATAAATTTATAATGTACATTTTCAAACCAAAATATCTCTGAATCATTATAAACATCATTAAAAAAATGAACAGTGGGAGCAACTTCAGGATACTTGCTAGCTTCTCCTGCAGACCTTATTACCTGAGCTCTTGCCTCATCAGAATGGCCATTAGAATTCATTGGGGTTTATCTGTTAGAAAACACATTCTTCAAAAACAAGGTCTTGATTCAGGAAAGCATTTAAACACAGGCTTGAGTGCTCTTCCAAATAGATGTGGTTTCTATGTTAGGACCTTGATTTGGCAAGTACTTGTAGACTTTTAACAAAAATATAGTTCGCTTGAGTTCAATTCAACAGCTTAAACACTCCAAGTTAAGGATTTATGTCAAGTGTTTTACTGGAGAGGGGTCTAACGTATTTTTTCATTTTGCAAATGTTTGTTTTTGAGGACATGAATAGATAAATAATAATTGAAACTTCAGCAAATGTGTTAGTCAATTTGTATGACAAGATAAAATCCAGTCATCTATAGAGCCCTCTGTAAACCCATAATTCAAAAGCAGGCACTTCTGTTCAAGAGAGTACCTCTGGATTGATACGAATATAATGGGAATAACATTGACATGTTGCCCCTACTTCCTAAATATATTTTGAGGGAAAAAAAAAACCCACAACAGAAGTATCTGGGACTGACAAAGGTTGATTGCTTCTGAACAACCTTAAATGCCTCTTCCTAATTCTACAGCATTGCCCCCTGCTCTGAACTACTGAGTTGCCTCTTTAATTCATTCTTATTATTTGCAGCAGCAGTCTCCTCTGGCAATTTATAACCACACTTAAAATTTACCCCATAGTGTGTAATTTTCTGTGCAAAAAACATGAACTACAAAGCAGCCGCAGAGCTAAAACAACTAGCAAAATTGTTTCTACTCATAGTTTCTCCTGGAGAATTTAAAATATTGTCACCCTAAGGCAGCTTTTTTTTTATAAATCAAGAAGTAAAGAGTACCTTCCATGACTTCCGCATACAAAAAATATAATTAAAAATGCATAGTATGAAAACTGTGGAAATGAATGCATTTTGTCGATTTCCTACTTATTAAACCCTTATTATCCCAGGAGCGAAAAGCTACATCACCACCACCTCCCTGATGTAAGCCAAGCAAGATGGCAGAGTTAGTCATTCCCTGAACTACTCCTTTTGTGGATTAATAAAAAAAGAGGAGACTGTGCTTCCCAGGTATATGGGTGACAGGACAATTGTTCTTGAGATGAATGATATTAACTGCAGCACAAGGCAAGGAAGAAAAAGTGGATTTTAATGCTGTTGAAAATTATGGCCTTAAGAAATGTAGTGGATGACTAAAAGTCCTCTATTCAATGAAGAAATCATTGAGAAGTTCTTGGCAGGATGTCAAAAACTGCATTTAAGAGGACAATTAAAACAGTATAATGCAAACGCTATAATTAGAACCATATCTGGTTGAGCAACATACTATTTGTCTTCCAGGCTGTTAGAAGAAAAATTCCCCATGAACTGTTGCCAGTGTTTATTGGGGTATTTACCAAATAGTACAGATTTAGCAAGAAGATGAATTTTGTTACCATAAAGATTAAGTGAAAAATTGCATACATCTTTGTACTTTGAAGGATTCTTCTCTGATACTCATTTACCTCCAACAAATAACTTGACTTACATATCCATATATTTATGTTATTTCACAGGGACAATGACAAGGTCCCCCTTCCAATTATGCAAACTCAGGCCTGCTCCCGTTCAGGTGTCAGAGTTCTGTGCAGTTTAAGCCGGCACAGCTTAATTTGCACCAGTTGAGAAACAGCCCAGAATTTAAAGTAGAACATGGGAAACCTGCCAGAAGTGCTACAGGGAGCCCAAATTTCATCTACAGAAAACAAAACAGGGCCATCCATATCATGCGTTACTATGCAGAAACCATGGAAGTACTAAAATGAGAAGAATTTGCCCCTAAAATAAAGTTTACACTTCCCAATTAGTGAACACAAGCTTTAAATGAGATTTTCATCATATAGGAAGACATGTAAAAAGAACACTTAAAATCAAATGCAAAGTACTTTCATGACAAACCTCACCCTTTGGGAAGCAGTAAAGCCCTGATTCAGCATGGCACTTAAGAGTTAACCAGGTGGTTGAGCGAGTAACTAAATCAGGGACTTCCAAAACTGCCAGCAGTGTGAGCAGTGTCAGCACTTGGAGAGGACCTTTCTACCTGCTCCTCGGAGTAGTCTCCTGGGGGCTGACACGAGAAGGGCTGGCACTGACAGACAGCAGACGGCAGCCACGCGTGGTCACCTCTGATGGAAATGAGCCGGATTCTCCTTTCACAACCGACACTGGCGGAACAACCCCGGAGCTGCCCAGACCACGGTGGCACTCTCCGATTATTGCCAGCCCAGGCGGGAAGATCCATTACATGCCGCAACGTGTGAAGTACCTATAGAAGCCCACAAGCCATTGAAGCTCCATGTGCTCTAGGGCATGACTAATAAGGGACTTCAAAGCTTTGAAAAAGCTGAATTTCTTGACGATTATCCGAACCAAATTTCAGAATCTTTTGAAGATGGTTTGTCTCCGCTCAGGGGGTCCATTTTACAAGGCACTGGGAGAAGTTGCAATTGCTTAACCTCGTTTTAGCATGCAATAATTTTACAGTGTGCTTTCCCTTCTTTCTTAGTGCTCTTGTCCCAGCCACAGAAGTTAGGGATCCCAATGTGCTGGGTATCTGAGATGGAGGGAACATGAGAAACCACAATAAAACCATGAGGAGAGTCTAGTTTTCCATCCTGGGCCTGGGAATCCTGCAATTCAAGTATACTACCTTGTGTTCGATACTGCCTCTTTGTGGAAAAATGCTGTTATACATTGTAAAGTTTAATTGTTCAGAGAAGCTTCTGATCTGGTTTTAGAGGATAGTTTCTCTGAATTTAAAATAAAATCTCTTGGAGAGTCTCCTAATATGGAGTTTTATTTCCCGCGGGAACACTTCTGTGAAGGAATAGGGGAATACATAAGAACTAGATGCAAATTCCAGTGGTACAAATAATCATAATGTTCAGCACAGTGATTATACTGTGCACGATGCAAACTCCAGCAGAGAAAACCCACACATATACATTTCTCCTACTGAAGAAAAGTAAGTGTAACATTGAAGCCTAAACCTTGCTGGTTTTCCTCTTTCTCCCTCTCTGGACTGCATAAATTCTACAGCATATTTTACTTTTCTTTATAGGTCCTGATTAGTCTAGGTGAGATAGAGGGGTTTTTCCTAAGCCCAAGAAATCGGATGTTATTCTTAGCAGTAAAACATTACAAAATTAATGGATAGCCTATTAAGAATACATCCCTTTCATAAATAGTGCTACCCTACAACTCAGCCTACAAAGAAAGCAAGCAACAAATTTCACAGATACTGTAACCATCGAACTAAATAATAAGTCTATTATCTTTAGCAATGTATTGCCTTATACACATGAAATATAATAGGTGTTAGTAAGATACTTCTCTTTGTACATGACAGATTACTTCAGATTATTTCAGCATTATTGAGACCTCTGGAACATCATACCAACAAAAAAAAAAGGGGGGGGGGGGGGGGAATATAGCCCAAATTTGTAAAGGTCAGTGAGTAATTGTTAACCTTGGAGGGGAAAGAAATCAGTATTTTTACCAACAGCACTCAGAGCCTCTTGTAAATCATATTCATATTCATATGCTTAAGCATTAATTTACATACTTAATTTCTGACAGGTTGACAACTGCAGTCCTTCTATCCTCTTGGTGTAAAGTAAGAAGTCAATTGTTATTCAGTGTATCAGTTACAGTGGTAGTGCCACTAACTGTATTTTATATAATGTGCTATCTGCAGAAAAGCAGATAAGAATTTGATTTAACATCCAATTAAAAGCCGTCATTGAAAAATTACTTCAAATAAGCCTTTTATTTTCTTTAATCAGTCCTCAATTCAAGCCTTCCTTGGACCTACTGAACCAAGCATCAGGACTCATGAATTTTGATTAAAAAATTTGAGCCCATTTCTAACTTAAGCAGATTTTTTTTGTTGCACTGTTTGATAGAAATTTAATAAATCTATGAATCCTTGCCAGCGTCATTTATCATCTTTTTTTCTGCAAGACTGGCCTATTATGCCTCGGCAGTAAATTATGAGGAAGCCAGCAAACCAAAACTTTTCAGTCCGATACTGAAGAAGAGATATAATCACTTGCATTGAACCATATAATTATAGTAGAATATGAATCTCTGAAACATTAGGTCCTGTTTTGAATATGTAATGCCCATGCTTTGAGAGCCTACAAAGATTTCTAGCTGATCTAATATAGCTCAGTTTAGCATCATATTGAACAATTTGCTGTTAATGAAAATGACAGCAAAAGCCATAAACAACAAGCTGGGAGACTCGGTAAGAATTATTAGGGAAATTTCACTGTCTTTGAAAGAACAAATCAGAAAATCAAATAGTCACCTTTTAGGATTCCAAGTCAACTGTGTTCATTCTGAACAAACACAGGGAACTTAACCTGGGGCCATGTTACCAAAGTTTTGCTGGTTTAGGGCTGGAGTTGGGACTTGACTGAGAATGGGGACTTCTCAAAAGCCCTGGTGATGCAGCTCATATACACCTACAAATAGGCATTGCTTATCATTTCCCCTCTAAAGGGCAACTTCACCCACTCCATGCATGTACAGCTCTATTAAAAGTGTAGGGAACCATGTGCTTGGCTGCAATGTAACATCGGGGTGCTATTACGGTTTGGGAATTTTCACCTAAAATGTCCCTAAAGACCACGCTTTGGTGCCTTGGTTTGATGCTGGTCTCCCCACCTTCCCTAGAGAGTTGTAGGAAGAGAGGCCCCTCCAGGGATGAATTTGGATCAGGAGCTGAATTAGCTGCTCTAGTTCACAGTGCAGAGATGCCCATCTCTGTTGATACCGATCTCTGGGAGCCAAGGAGACTCTCTTCCTAACTTAGCCACTGACTTAGGGGGGTGAGGCTCAGCAGTGTGAATGCCCCCACCGCTAGCGGCCACCACTTTAGGCTGAGATCTCCGAATTTACAGCAAAGGACAGATTGCCCAGGGAACACAAGGAAGACATGTATGTACACGTGAACAGACACAAGACAGAAATGAAATGGTGTTTTGGAAACATGTCCAGCCTAGGTCTTCCATTATTTTTGAAAGGAGGTCCTTTCTTTGTTCAAAACCTTTTTTCAATCAAGTTGTTCCACAAGCTGTGGAAACACCAAGGGCGGGGTTTGTGGACCACAGTTCTTGCAAAGCAGAATAATCCAGTACCCCACACTCAACCTGGCCAGACAGGGCACATACAGTACCATGGATGGACTACCCTGAAGCTACATACACATCGGTCAGCTGGTTAATACCAAATATGTGCTACCAAAGACATCACGCAACTGCTCCAGTCAGTCGGGCTTTCCAGAGGGTCCAACAGTATCTCATCTCTCTCTTAGGAAAATTAAGCAAAAATATCTTTAATTTCTTTAGCCATCAAAAAAGGGTAGGTTAGGTCCATTTTTGATCTTACCTCAACTGGTTCTTCTGCCATCACTCAGAAATTGAATTCTCAAAGACTATCTTAAGAATGACTTTGTAAAGTAATCACACTTGTCCAGACTTCAAGTTTTTTTCCTAGCATGAAAATTACCTGGACTCTAGTCTGGCTGATGCAATGAAACACTGCAATGAAACACACTGTAGCAGAGTGCTGTTCTCTGCTGTAAAGCAACATCAGTTTCTTATTTTACTTTCAAGCTGCATTGGAACTTTTGTGGGAGAGTCTGATGATATAAAGTATTCATTCAAAAAAGAAAAAGGCTTGAAAAGAAAGGTTAGACTGAGCCATAAGAAAATTAAGTACCAATGCACAAACAAGGATGGATATTCAAAGGGGGAAAACAGAATTTTAAATGAAAAAGCCTGTCAAGTATTCAAGAATTAATTAAGAATAGATCTAAAGTAGAGGAATATTCTACTTGAGTGGCTGTAGTATCATCAAACTTTTGCTTATAAAGCAGCCATTTCTTCTGACACTATCTCCTAAAGATTGATATTTCTCAGATTATAGCTGCTCTACCACTTCTTAATTGAGGAGGTATTTTGTGATCCTGTAGTTAGGGGTATGCAAATGTTTGTTATTTCAGTACTGCCCTATAACATAAAAGACTTTGCTAAAATTTATGCACGTCATTACAGCCTGGAGATTCTTCAGACAGCTGAGTTGCAGGAGACCAAAAGGTCCCCATACAACAGCTGGCTTCACAAATTTGTATTATGACTTCTTTATATATACATATGTCAAACTCCTGGGCAGAAGGCAGTAGGTATGAACTTGGTTTGCAAATATATTGCTTATTACACACAACCAAGTTAATCTTTGCAAATTTAGCTGGTGTATGAACACTGAGGGTAACCAGACCGAACCATTCTTATGGGACTCCTGATAGAAATCACTCCAGCTACCAGCCTCAGTTTGTTTTACAGTACTTTCTGGTGCGTCTCCATCAGATAGACCTAGACACAACTGCAGAGCCTCAGAGTATGTCTTAGAAAAACAGTCCAATGGTTCCAGATTTCACAAATACCTGTTCAGGAAAGCATGCAAGCATTTGGCTGGCGGAAAGGTGCCAATCAGCTCTGCAGTTTTAAATATTTTAAGAGGTTCTTAAAGTAAAAATAATGCAAATTGCACTTCCCCCGATCCATGGCAGGGAACAAAACTTTCTTCTTTTTTTTGCCTTTTTTTTTTTTTTGCTTTTAATAAGCTTGGTAAACGAAGTGTAACCATACCTGCTAAATTACCTAACTGATGATCTCCTGGCACAGAGAAGAATTTCTGTCTAATAAAAACAAAACTGCCCATTGTGGGACATTTTGCATTAGGCTCAGAGGAGCGCAGGGAATAGTGTTTCCTGCCCTGATTTTGATGCTCTCTACAGGAATTGCCCTCTGGCCCCTTGGCAGGAACTCCATGACCCAGCTGAGCTTTCTACTGAATAGCTCAGCAGGGTGCAGGAGCCAGTTGCATGGCTTCACATGGTGCAGAAAGCTGTGGAGCTTTTCTCCTGAACAGCACCTCGGCCATTTTGAAACATCTGCAATAGCTACTATTCATCGTACGGAGGGAGTGGGGAAGAAATTCTCCAGCTGTTACGTCTCTGCTGAATCTTTTTTATTCCCGTCTACTGCCCTCATGATGATTTTGAAGGACACCAAATGGTTTCCATTATTCAGAATGGAATAACATCTGCTCAACAAATATTGTTACTCCTTGGGAAGCACCTCATTCAAGCAGCAGCTCTCTTTACAACATTACAGTGCAACACACTTTATTTTATATAGTATTCAGAAGACACAGTCTCACAGACACACTAGAGAAAGAAAGGGGGGGAAAGTAGAAATAGCTGCAAGCAAAAAGAAAATGAAGATGGTGTTCAAAGAAAAGATCTTGTTCTGTAGTTGAAGGGGTGGGTAGACCAAGTCCCATACTTGTAGGGTAGCTCAAGAGGAAAAACGACCTCTCTTCAGTGCACCAGCTAATATACCAAGAAGGAAAACTGTCACAGCGAGGTAGCCATGCTGGGAGAGGGTATGTGAGCAGATGGACATGAGGTCAGTAGCATGGAATAAGTCCAAAGAGATCAGTTTTGAGTTTTATTTAGACTTGAACTGAAAGCTAAGAAAGAGAAATGGAAGTTACTGGGCCCCACTTTCTCAGAGCAGAAAAGAAATCAGCTCGGAGCACTGAATTTTAAAGATTGGACTTCACACTTCTGGTAGGCATGTACAGGGTAGGAGCTACCAGCACTAAGCTGTTACTGAAATTAAAATGTCCTTTTTGGCTGCTTTTTCTTTCCAACCTATTTGCTAGAGCAGACTAGCTCAATAATCCAAAAACTGGCTGGCATTTCATATAGTAGCTTGGGTGCTGACAATCCGCAGCCCAGATACTTGCTGGACTGTGCCCCATGACTTAGCCAAACGCACTCACGTATCTCTTTTACCAGCTTAATGAAAATGTTAAAAATCACACAAGGATAAGAATATGCCTGCCTGCCTGCCTAGCATGTGGACACCTGTATCTGTTTATTCTCATTTTGCTACTATGAGCATCATTTGGATGAGAAATTAAAGAAAGAAATATGATCACATGGAGGCATATTCCCGCTTTAAAATTATCTAGGGACATATTTTTTAGCTTTATAATTTCTTTTTGTTCGGGGGACGAGTGAATTCAGCAACATCGCCAACATTTCAGTTTACTGAGGCTTCACTAATCCTGCAATTCCTCAGCACCTGTCAGAAGGGCACCAAAGACTTCCCAGGACTCTGCCTATGGAGATGCAGTCATTAAATTACAAGAGAAAGCACAGACATCTGTACAGATGACCTCAGAAGAGATCTTTGTAACAGATAAACCCAGGAGTTATTTATTGTACTTCTGGTGAATAACTATTTAACCAGATTCAGGGTAATTTTTGGACTAGAGATAACATCTATCTAATGCTTATACATATAATTTCTGTGTGATCTTAAGTTGTATCATTTGTACGTATTTGTATAGTCATCATAAAGCTCGTATGTTTAATGTTATCTACACCTTCGTGTAATGTGCCAGATGACGTAACCTGTAGTTTTTAAAGACATCATGACATTTAAAGGTCTATTTCCACAGCTATTAAAAACTGTTTAGAGGCACATAAAGAAATATATTTAGATTGTTAAAAAAAAGTCTTTCAAAGTTTATGTTTTTTAAATGTTGATTCTATAACACTGTGCCAATTCTTACAGATTTTGATTAGTGGGCAGGGGACTAATAAGTATTTTACTTGGTAATTCATAGTGCTTTCAGTCTCAAAAGAAAAGCAGAGGACATTCTCATCTGTTTGAAAACCACAAAATTTCTAACAGATAGTGGAAAAGTCAGATCTTTAACAGTCACCTCTAGCTTTTATTTGTTTGCGTGTCTAAATTCTATTTTGAGGGAGGTAAAAAGCCTCAGATGCTATATGAATTTTCAAAATAATACTTCAAAAATGTTAATTTCACATTTCTGCTAGCATCTCATAGTCATATTTTCTTTAGATTACTTTAGAGTATATATGTGTGCTACATTATTTCAACATTACCACTGTGTTTAGAGGAACAGCTTAAAAATAATGCATTCAAGGATAGCTTACTGCAGAGGAAGAAACTTGGCCCCATGAACACATAACAAATTAGGCTGCTGGTAACCTCAAATTCAACACCGAAACAAGCTTGTTGGCTGGCCGTATCAGGAAGGCGTGTGCCTTTATCGGCTTCAGCCTTTCCTCCGTGTAATGCATACAAACAGCAGAGAAACCTCATTAACAGCAAAACCTGGGGACACTGTCACCAAAGTTCGTCCCATGGAGCCTGCTTGTGCCAGTACGCATCCTTTAAGTTGCATACTAAAGATTTTTCATGGTGAATGAGTGTTTCAGGACAAGACAAAACAGAAGAAACAATAACTAAAGCAAGGGCAGGAAACACAAAAACCCCACAAGAGCAGCAGGAGCAGCAGGCACAGCAGAGGTAGTAACAGACTGACGTTCAACTCTCCGAGTCATTCAGATTAATGAGCTCTAGAAATGTGGGGTCCCACTGTATTAATATCCATTACATAATGTGCTTCCTCCCCCAGTAAATAGAGGATTCAGGATGCCTGGGGTATAGACAGTCTCTTACCGAAGATAATGGGCCCAAACTGATTTTAGACACAGGTCCCTTTCCCTGGAGACAGTTCCTAATGATCTCCAACGCTACAAAGGCATGACAAAAATATAAAGCAGTCACATTAGCCCAGATAGATCTTTTACAATTACCTTGACTCCTGAAAGTAGTCCATCATATCTTATTCATAAAATTTGTATTTTTCTCTGTTTGCACTTACATAGCCTTTCTACTTTAGTCCATTGTACTACAAATGGAATATACATTTATTTTTCATGGGCACACCAAACTGTCTTAAATTAAAGAAGCTAATGCTTCTCAAAGGCTGTTCTTCATTTTAGTTTTCTTTCCTAATAGTTAATCGTACTATGAGTGTTTTATCAAATTATACTACTGGAAATTGCTAATATTACAAATGAATAATTATAATGGATGTGGATGTTTTCTAAATACAGGTTCCAATCTGATATTTACTCCTGCTGGAAACTTTGGAAAGGCTTTACTTCCTATTTGCGCTTGTCTCCATGCAACTAGGTAAGGGTCTGTCCCAAAACAAATTAGCATTTTGTCAGCCATACTGTCAAATTAAAACATTTCTTTATGCTTGTGAGACTGAAAGCCACAATTTTCAAACATTAATTACATTCACTGGTGGTAGGGAGCGCATACATACACACTGATACATTAAGAAGATGGCAGCTTTCCAAAAAAGCCTAGCAGCCAAAAAAAATTAAACATTAGTAATTTATAAAGAATGATCGAGTTTTAAGAAAATATGAACTTTTTGCTCAACTGCATTTTTTAAATATAGCATGAAGAAAAATAACCGTGCTTCCTGGCAAAATCTGAAGAGGGTAATAGAGCTTTTGAAACACCCAGGAATGCTCTGATTTTGATAGCTCTCACTGAAACCATCAGTGCCTGATAAGAAGGAACACAACAAAACCATTATGTTTTTCTCTTAAGGACTCTTCTCATCCCTGTAAAACTCAGCTGGAGCTTTGCCACCTGCCGCAGGGAGAGCTGGTGACGCTGCCTATGGGACATCTGCCACAGGACCTCATGGACATGCACCACCTGAGAAAGTTCAGGTAGAAGCCCACCCCAAAGCAAGCGTGCTTCCCTATACCATATTAAAGAACACTAAGTCATGCCAAATGCAGCCAGCCAAGCAACCAGCAGACACAAAATCAGCAGATCCTCCATCCTCACTCCTGGTTGCCTGCTTATGCCTCCACCTGCACTTTTCTCAACACCACTTGAATCCAGCGGAACCAGTACAGCCAGGAAATAAACAGGCGAAGGGGACTGATTGCTCAGGGTGGTAGGAACAACAACAAAATCTGTTAGGCTCCTGCTGTTTAACTAGAATACCTGGTAAAAGATCTGGTAATAAAGTGCGGAAGGATGGTGAAGTAAACAAATAAAGTCACGGACATGGGGCGTGTAAGACATTGAGCTATTTTGCTGAGTGATGCGATGCTAAAGATGCAGAGACATGTTTACTTGTAAAGATGTGCTCCCCAGCAAGAAGGACCCTTCCCCTCTCCATGTGAGTGCTTGCTTGAGCGAATTCTCTTTTGTCCTCTTTTCTGCTAGGTCTCGTGCGAGTCTCCTACTTCATAACTTAATCCCCCTGCCTGCTGAGCCCCTTCGCTACAGATGGCCAGGTGGAGCCCACCAGCAGCCACGCATCTTGCCTGGTCAGCCCAGATGCTCGGCAGGGTTTGTCTGCCCGCAGTGACAGGCCAGGGGCATTTGACAAGCAGGAGATGAAAACTTTCTTTTGGACAAGACCAACAGAGCCAGCTGTGCGACTGCAACAGCAGCCAGTCTGAGGGGCGTGAGACACACCGGTGCTGTGCAGGTAGGAGTGTGACCGTGGAATGTATGGCTGTTCCTGGCTGGCTGCCCTCAAGTGGCCTCTTGGCCAGTGAGTCAGGATCAACCCGTTCCCTTGGAAGGGCTCCTGGGGGAAAGCCTTGGCAAACCTGCCGGCTCTCCCTGCTGCTCATGGTATGCTGGGCTGGGTAAGGCACACCGGGGATCCACAGTTAGCACCTAACGTGGGTTGCAGGTCTACCAGGATTTTGCTTTTTGCTCCCTGTGTTGCAGGCAAAGCCCACCAAGAGCCAAACAATACCTACCGCACCAGTACTGGCATCTGCACAGAATTAATCGTCTCAGCAATTAGTCTTGGGCCCTAGCAACTATTTGATTGTGGGGCAGATCTGGATTCCCTGCCCAAGCCTGACTGAGTTAAAGGCATTAGTATCAACCCAAAAAGATTTGGCTGTGTCTTTGTATACTTTGTTCTAATAATGCTCCAGGACAAACTCAGAGGAACATCTGCAATATTTACAGTGACAAAGTGCTAGTATAACGTGTCTTTCTCTGTGCTGAACAATTTGTAAACGTCTCATTAAAACGCACATTTTGTTTCTTCCCTCTTCACCTTAAACTAGTTCGTCTCCTTGTTTTTCACCATTTTCTGGGAGAAAATGTCAAGTTGCACAGTATCAAAACAGCCACTCTAGTTCGGGTTTTTCAGTTTTTTAAGACATCCTTAGCTGCATTATTCTGATACATTCTGTAGTCAAAGAAATGGTTTTGAAATTCACATGTTCAGAATGATTTGACATCTCCATTTAATTTTGTTTATTTCTAGGACAGGCTACTTATAACAGCTACAGTTGTCTCTAATGACACAAATTAGATATAACTTAATATAAGCAAATATTGTATCTATACAGTTTGCTGTGGTAACATATTCTACTACCACATGCTTACACTTAAAATGCGGGAATATAGGTGAAACGGATCTTCAATCTATTTCAAAACAATGAGAAGAAAAATGATGTCAGATGCAATCTAAACAAACTCAAAGAGTAATTAAAAAAGTTATGGAGAAGAAACATATATGTCTGGTATTGCATGTCCAGCAATACCTTTAAATGGCTTTATTACTTGCCATCTGTTTTGCCATTTTCCCTTAGTGTTTATATACTTATATAAAAAATCTGCTTATATATATGCAACACATTAGTTTTTACAGGAACGAATCAAATATAATAGGCAAAAGGTACTTTATTTTTATTTGAAAGGTATGACCAAAAATAGAGTGTAAAAAAGGTAGGGATGCAGGACTGTTCTTGTCCATTGAATAATCCTTTTTATATGTTCAATAAATTGACCGAAGAAAGTGAGCATGCCTCCAGCCAGGAGAAGTTTTACTATTCTCCCATGGAACATCCACCCACTCTGTTCCCGTTACATTTCTTTGCAGCTTCTGATTGCGAGATAATATAAAAACTGTAACTAGGTAAGACTGAAATGAAGCAGGGATAGAGCAAAGCCATAAAATTGGGATGCAAACTTTCCCAAAGTTTGAAGGTATTTGAACCCAAGATTTTGGCTCAGACCCATCCTTAATTTGAAGCAGCATCTGGCAGGCCAAATGCTCTGCAAACGCTGGCACTATGAAAGATGAAGTCTCATGTGACACAGCGTGCTGGAAGAAACACTTCCTCCGCGGAGGAAGCCGGGTCGCACAGGAAGGGTGAATGCAGGAAAGCTGGAAGTTGCAGCTGCATGGAGGGACCCAGCTCCCACCATCCCTGTGGTGCTCACTTCAAAGGAGAAAAGACCTCCTGCTTTGGTTCATGTAGCGCTTGTCCTCCCTGCTGATCCTCTTGTTCTCGCCCCTATTCTTTTCCTGAGACCGAAACCCCATCCAACTCAGGGACACAACTGCCAAGAAACCGGGTCTCTGGTGCTGTGGCCTGTGTTGCTGCACTCAACGGTCTGGCTCCTCCCAAGCCAAGCACTGTGTCCTGAGCTAGCAGAGCCCATTACAGGACCCCAGGAGTCTTTTCACGCCTGATTTTCAAAAGCATTTAGGTGCCTAAGGATGCATAGGGATGCCTAAAGGGATCTTCCTTAGGAATAGAAGAAATTTCAAAAGTACCTTGAGTCTCGTATTCCTAGTGACTTGGAAAGTCCTGAGCATTTCCGAAAACCTCACTCGGTATTATCCACATCCTTACACATACGCACAAGCTTGGTCTTCTAGCCTTAAACCCACAGTTTTCCACCCAAAACAGGCAGATGCTTTATCCTGGTATTTGTGCATTTAGTGTTAATTGATACTTAATTATAGCCAAAAAATCTGTGTATTTTAACAGTTTGGACGTGGCCAAAAATAAGTGGCTTATTAACTGCTGTGAGGAACATTTCACAATAGGATCTGCATTTTTCTAGAACTCTGTAATTAAAGTATGTGCTAACGTGACCACAACATTTTTAAACAGCTGGCACATGGAGCTGAAAAAATAATTAGTTTTCAATAAAAAAGTTGCTTTTTATTACCCAGGCAAAGTTCTCCAGTGACTTTTAAGGATCTGCCAAGTGAAATTCAAAAATGAAAATAGAGTCTCTATGCTGGCTGTTAGCCAAGCTGAATGAAACACGAATACGCTGATTTGTGCCAAGTATTAGACATGCTGAACTGAGGCAAAGTGGTTAAGTATCTCCCCAGGTTTAATGTTACACAAAACAGTGTATCTGCCCCCAAAAACGCTGTACTCGGGGGGCCCACCGCTGTGGCTTTCACTCATTTTATCCTTCTTCTCCCAGCAGTCAGGAAATGAAAAAGTGGTTCAGAAGACAACCGAAATATTTCTCTATGAGAAGCTGAGACCCTTGGCAGAAAAACCTATATATCTGGGTTTAACTGTTACATAATTAGGGGTTGGGGAAAGAAAACCCGATAACGAACAGGAGGTTGCAACCTGATGGCACTCTCTGACAACAGACTCGTGAAAGCTGCCCTGGGCTCACCCCACTGTGCAACGCACCCACCGCCCTGGGCATCCTCCGACAGCCACACCGCCCTGCAAGGGGACAACAGCACAGCTTTTGTATGCGGAGCAGCTGCAGGAGTAAGCCTCAAATGCAGCATCTCTCTATTTTACCACCTTCGCTTCGCTGATAAAAAAGGAGCTTGGGAGACTTTTTTATTGTACGTTATCAAATCTATAATCCCAACAGCTGTACCTGAGAGTGAGCCTGTGGATCTTATCCACTCCGATAATGGTTTTTATGTGGTTTCTCCCACACCTAGTCCAGCAAACTCTCTTTGCATTTATATTAATGATAATGTCTTTAAATACAGGTAACCTACACAGAATAAGGGAACCGCTCAAAGCAAGTGACTTCACTGGTGTGTGCTAGAACAAGAGGCTCCACAAGAAGCCGAGACCTTTGGCAGCAAAATCCGTATATCTGGTTTTAACTGTTAAATAACTACAGGTAGGGGAAAGCAAACCCAGTAACAAATAAAGGATTGCAACCTAATGGCACTCTCAGACAACAGGCACATGAAAGCTACAGCAATTTATGGACATACTGAAAGTCTTCCCCAACTTCCCCAGTGTCTTAACCTTCCTCATCACTTGACAAAAGGTGAAAAGATAAAAATTAAGAGAAGTTCTGGTTTCTTCCCATCTCTCATTTTATCATCACCATTTAATTACCAAATACATAAAGAAATGATCACTTTGAAAGCTTATCATTTATCATTCATGGCTATTGGGAACTCACAGTGCCGGTTCTCCCAAGTTATATGGTGGAATTACAACTGGCAACTGAGCACTTAGCTGAAAGCATCAAATACTCTGTGCTTCAAGCCAGGACCTAAAGGTAGTTTGGCGCACTCCATTCCACAGCTGCTGTAAGAGTTATTTTTATAGTACAGTTTGTCTACTGATTTACTACTATTGTTAAATGAATTCTAAAATTTGCTTAAACATTTGTGTTTGAAGTTGAGGGAAAAATAGCTTCATTAGCAAAGGCTGAGTCTAATAAAATGAAAATAAGTCATCTGCCCCCCAACCCCCATCTACAAGCTCTTAACAATTAGGCAAATTGTGGTAAATGAGTTCCAAGGACAGGGGAAAAAGAGGCAGATTTGTATTTCATGCTCCAATAAGGATAATTACCATGCTATTGTTAATTTAATATATAAATAAAAGCAGGACAGAAATATATTTCAGAGTTCGAGTATTCTATCGGGTCCCCTTTCACAGCACAATACTAAGGCAAGCCAAACCTGGAACCAGTTACTTCAAAATATATTTTAATTAAAACACATGGGCTATTTTCAGGTGCATAAAATCACAGTGGATTCAATGGCAAAGGGCTGACTGAAGCTGCATTTGCACACTGACTAACCTGGTGTTAAATCATTGCAGCAAAGGTGCTCTGTCCAGAAGGCTTTCAAGTATCACAAGTAAAATAAGTCTGGGTTGCTTAAGTTCTTACAGCTGATCCCCTTTCATGGAAAAAGCCAATTACAGATCACAGATGTCTAGACTAATCCTTTTAAATATCACAGAGGCAGGAAATAATGTGAAAGTGCAATAAATGACAATTTGTATAGCTTGGGTAGTGGTGGAATAAGACGGCACATGAAAAACAAACACAAAAAGGCTCAAACGTACAAAGAAAAAATAAAGGCTTATATTAGCATTCAAGCTCAGTATAGTAAGACCGGAGACCGTGGGCTAGATTCTGTTCTGATTTACAGCCTGTAAATCCCTTTCAACTGCATGGAGAAAAATTAAGCACAGAATGTCTGCCTGCGTTATTGAATTACTTGTTCCTCCTCTTTTCACCTCCTTCCCCTTTATTTCAACACTGCATTTTATTCTAACTTTTGTATAATTTCTGAAGTTTATTTTAACCAAGGGAAAGGAAAATTCTATTTTCTAATAGTCTCTGCATCTTTCCAAGGCATATGTCTGGTAATTAGCATGGTGGGCTCATTAGCATAAATATACAAAGAAATTTGATTTTAGAACACGAACACCATTTTTGCTATGGAGCAATATAGGACAGGTGACAGGCCCAGCTGGGAAACCTCTTTTTCATTTTTCTGTGACCACAAATCAGACATCTTGGGCTCGCAGCAGGACAGGCTCTACTGGCAGTAATTGGCACCATCTGTAGCTGTCAGAGCAGTGCCTGGCATTCCAGCATTTCATCTTTCCAGTCAAGGCATTCATCACTAGTCCAAAACTCAGCCAGCTGACACTGAAAGATTAACTTGCATTGATTTGCTTGGATAAGCTCGCCTGTGCCTCAGTTGGTACTGAACGTTCCTGTTTAATAGCCATCACCATCACAAGATGTTTACAAGGTGATTGTCTACTTAGCTTTTTCCATTCCCTTTCTGGGTCCTAATGTGTTTTCAATTATTATAATTTAGGAGATAGTGAATTAAAAGAAAGGAAAGTGAACATAGCCAGCAATCAGAGAGCAAGACTTAATGAAAGGATTAGAAATTCACAGCAGTAGCTGTTTACTGGTCTTAAATGAGCAGCTTCTCCCACCCTCATGTGTATCAAGAGACAAAACTTGTTGATTTGGGGGTTCGGCAACGGACCGAGTCTCCTCCAGCTGTCAGCCTGCATAATAAAACTAAATGAAACTGTTATTATTTTCAAATGCAATTTTCCAGTACTCAGGTAATTTGGTTTACGTTTTCCAGGAAAGCTTTATGGTAGCTACACCAGATGCAAAGTTCAGCCTCTTTCTCTTAAATCACCTAATGCTATACCTACTTACCAGTGTTTTTAAGCCTCTGATGTATTCAAAGCCCAGAGCTTAATCTTTCACAGTCATACAAGGGTCATTACTATTTCAATTTAGAAACCTAATGTGTTCTGTAGAATGTTTTGGGGTGAACAAATTGCAATCTGAAAGCTAAAAATTCGTGTCTATTTTAGCAAATGACAGCCAAACATAAGGACTTCCCAGGCAAACCTAAGACAGTGAAAATTTGTGTCACTTAAATCACCATCCTCTTTCTTGAAAATGAAAGTAAAGATTCTTCCCTGAGTAAATAAAGAGGATTATTTGAGGGCTTTTTAATCACCTATTATAACCCTATCAAAATCCTGATCAGAAATCCCTACTACTTCTCTCTCCTATGCATCTTCTCATTAACAGCTTATTTCCCATAGCACAGGTGATGCGTCACAGCCCACAGAACATGTCCGCATAGGGCTTGTTGGTACTTTTAGGTATTTGGGGCCTTCTCTGTGTATCTATTTCAGACCAAAAGCTCTATCATCTCAGGCTTCTTTCTACACCCATTTTGGGATGAAACTGCAAGGGTTGATGAGTTGGAATTAACACTGAAAAGCACCTGTGATATCAATGTGGTGTATCTACAGAGCACAATACAAGACTAGGGAGAGATACCTGCTAATGCCACCTGTATGAATCGGCTTGCTGGAGCAGTGGGGTACATCAGCCCAGGCAAGCACAGTGCTCATACGACTATACGGCGCCCAGCACCTCCGCTACCTCCTGGGGTAGGGAGATATCACACTGGATCACGCACAGCTAGCTAACACACTGCACCGGGCTGTACAGACGTGCCTCGATGATGTCCTGCTCACCTGGTGGCACTCACAGAAAAAAAAGTTATAAAGCAGAGTGCTCACAGAGAGCAAGCGTTGGGAGTGTGCATGAACAACTGGGACACTGTGGAAAGAAAACGGGTCAGAACGGGGTTGCAGAGCCCAACTGCAAGGTCCTGCACGGTGGAATAGGACAGCAGATCCATCTATCAAAGCCCAAGTTTTGGCTTTGGGGATAGCAACCTCATCTGGGCACAGGAGCTCTGCAGGGCCAAGAAATACTGAAAGCAAATTCAACTTTGCATGAGGTATGAAACACACATGAGAAGGTGACGCTGTGTCAGGGAGCATGACAGCAGATGGAGGCTCAGTCAGGGGCTGGTGGCTCCCAGCAGAGCTGAACTTGCGCTCCTGAAGGTGATTTGTTTTGCCCCTGAAAACACAGTATTTCAGTTAAAAGGGAATATTGTGGCTATGATTAGACGTGCCTGTCTCAGCTTCAACATGGACTGTCCTCAGAACATCTCCTAACCTTAGAGCCACACGTTAAACTAAGCTTATAACTTAGTGGAGTTTGTCTTTTTTTGCACACAAAAATAGCAATTTTCTCTCTTTTTACAATGAAGACAGCATGTACAATACTCCATCAAACAGAAAATAACACTGGTATTTAAAATGGCTTATATAAATTACATATATTTTAAACTATCTTTGTTAAAGGCATTTAATCCACTACAGAACACTCATGAGTGTTTGCAACACATCTGTGGAATAAAATAGAGTTAAGCATAAAAGAGTATTAAGTCATCTGGTTTGGAGGGATTTTTGTATTAGATCTTGTTCATTTATTAAGTGTAATGTGATAGTGGCCAGATGATTAATACAGTGTGGTGGGAGTGATGTAATAGGAAAGATAAAAATGGATATCATAAGCAGAGAAGAGGACAGAGATGTGGAGGGGGTACACAGGGAGGGTTGGGATAAGGAGGTTAGTGTTTACAGTGTCCGAGTGTGACACACTTCCTTTGGAATGGGCTTTAGGGAGGATTTACTCTTTCGGTTGGTGATTATATTCCACAAGATGTCCCAAGTGAAGGAAGAGAGCACAGCGTTACTCTGTTTTGAGACAGGTACTACCCCTAGCACCAACATGTTCAAACCATTTCTTTGCACCTATGGAGAGTGAGATTTTGGTTGCCTCCACCTGTGCTGAACGGTGCCCACCAGGTTGTCCCACTGCGAGCCTGGCAGGGACTCAGGGCAGATGAGGCAAAAGAGATGTTCTGTGGATAAGGAGCAGTGCTGAGAAGGGAGCAACTGGAGGATTTGTAAATCCCTGCTATTAATTAATGGGTATAGCCACCTTTGGCAAGAGATGCCTGGAGAACAACCTTAGCTCTCAACAGCATTGACTGACAAAGATCTAAAAAAGGTGGAATTTATCCAGAAAGTCTCACTGCTTTCAGATATGTATTCTACCATGGCAGTTGACACCTCTCACATCTAACCGTATTTGGGATGGATCCTTTATTTGGCTTGAACCAGAAACTTGGTTGTAAAATAGCTGGTGGCTAACCAGGTGTCCCATAGGACAGTGCTAAGGAATTTAGATATAGCTGTGCTCACACTGTGACCCAGTGGTCTGGACAGCAAAAGAAACTACTCACTACATCAACACCACATCACAGAGTACTTCTGCTCTAGGGCCTGTGCATTTCTTGTAAGCGTCAGATTTTCAAAAGCATTCAGCATCAGCACATTTCACTGGGGAAGGTCTGGCCAGATTTTCAAAAGGTCTGATCACCCAAGAACATCTATTGAGTACCTAAACCTGAGGGAAATGTAAAGGATATTATAAGTTGACCAGATTGTTCAACTGCAATTTTTACGGTATGATCACACTGATTCAAGTTGCGTAAGGTGATGTCAACACACAGGAGAAGCAAAGAAGAAAGGAAAATGCTCAAGGTCAGCCATGGCAGCACAGTGTGCTGATGTGCTGAGAGCCAATGGTTTTATCCCTAGTAAGTGTACTTGACAGGTTTCACCCAGACCGGCCAGTAACATAAAACCATTGCTGCTTAGAAGGGGGCTTTCTCTTCAGAGTGGGAACTGCTCAGGGGAATCAGATTTCTGTATCGACTTTTACATATACAGAAGGTGACTAAAGGAATTAGGCCAGCCTGGATTGCTCCAAGGGGATAATAAGCCCCGCAGTGAGATGGAAATGCATGTGGATTGTTCTAAACCCCCCTCTTTCTCAGCATTTTCAAATACTATTAAACAAACTGTACTTTTGTTTCCAAATAAAGGCTGTCTCGTTACTAGACTCACAGCCGGGCATGGACCCACGGCAGAAGACCCAGCACCCTAACTCCCCCCTGATGCCAAACAAGTACCGTTACATGCAGAACTCATTGCATGAGCCAGAGCGCTGCAGGATGTCATGTAAGGAGAGCCATCAGCTGAAGGACAGCCATTGCCCTGCCTGGGGACAAGAGAAGATGAAGGGCCCAAGCCAGGCTCTCTGGCCACAGAGCAGTGCAAGAGAGAGAGAGAAACCAGCAGAGCTCAGTTCTCCACTGACCTAGGAAACCCAAACTGACCTTTTCTCTCTCTGACTTAACTAGTACACTACTGGTAGCTCAAGACCTGAAATAATTTACCAAACCAATTAACAACAGTAACGAAGGTAGTATAAAGCCTACACAGAGGAGGAATTTCGGACAGCATGGAGTGGTGGGAGCTGCCAGCATTTCTTACAGTCTTATGAACAAGGTCAGTAGGTATCTGCGGTGTGCTCCCTCTTGCATTACAACACAGAGGGCTCTGCTGCTTCTGCTTCCCTCTTCTGAGCCTCCCAGATTCAACGAGGCAAAGCCAGGGCCCTGTTTTTAAAGCCCAAGAGCAGAACTCAAGAGAAAAACTTCTCTTGACAAGAAGTCAGAGACTACTGGTTTAATGTTTCTAAAGGGTTTAAAAAGACACAATTCAGTGAGACACTGAAGAACTAAGTATGGGCTCTGTTTTTATGAAGCTTAATATTTATAGGACTGGAAAGCTTTATACTAAAAATGTTTGTTTGCATTAAATAGCAGCTTGTTTCCATACCTTGCCCTCCGAAGTCCACTCTGTACATGCATGCCAGTTCCCTTCAGAACAGCCCAGTGTACAACAGCTTTTGGGTTACATGGTAAAACGATACATTCACTAAGGTTAAGGTAATTATAGAAGAAAAGATGCATTCCGAGACCCTTTATGAAACAAAACAACTTATTTATGGAATCAAGCAGTATCTGTTTGCTATCAGGTCGACTACAGGAGTACGGACCTTTACATTTTTAAGATAGCAACAACATTCTTTTTTTTAAAAGCTATTTACCTTTACCTAGCAAGCATTAGAATAAATCTGCCAACTTTGAAGAAACAGTGCTAGCCCACCAGATTTACATAGAGTTCTGAGACATTTGGTGCTTCTCCTAAAGCCTAAGCTACTACATCATTTATTCACATGAAGAACCTAGTTTCCATTTATTTAAGAGCTTTCTAGCTTACACAGTCCCAGAGAAAAGCGTCAGAATGTTACCCTTATTCGTTTGGAAACTAGAAAGCAAACAAGAGCACATAAGCCCTTATTACTTTTTAAAATGTCACGATAACTATGCCAGTCTCATGATTTTTTTGAGAAAGAACCTTTGTCTTTTTTTTTTTTTTTTTAAGTGCTTATCAGCAACAACATCCAGTTTGATAAATGGTTGGTTGTAAATGCAGGCTAGGACTTTTGGCATTACAAACCACATTTTCCAAAATGATTACTGGTCTGTGTGGCTTAATTAGAGGAAGTCCAACTTGAATTTAAAAATTGCTGATTTTTTGTGTGAAACTCATGCTCTTTTTAGGGTCCTTTAGCTTGTTCCACTCCCTCCTAAAATAAGCATTTGAAATTGCCTGAACACACTAGATAGAAGTGCGCGTTAGAGTGGAGTACAGCGCTCAGCCACACAGCTCTGAAACTCTGAACAAAACAAAGTTCCCTGGAATTAATTCATCTATTCCAGGTATATTCTGGGATAACACAGCAGAATTTGCTTCTCTTCCAGCAATAAGCTTCTACCAATAACAAACTCTATGGAAGGATAAATTAGGAAAATCCACAGCACAAGCTTAATTCATAAGAGATGAAGACTTTTGTGTATGTTAATCACAGTAATAATGATGAGAAAACAGAGAGTCTGATATGGTGTTTTAACTGTTTCACATTGCATAACTTTTATTCTGGAGTCTTGTCTGCTTTCCACTACATGCATGTTGTCCTCATTAATGTCAAAAGGATTTATGTGTGCATATGGAGGGAAGAATGTATGCCTATGTGTTTGCAATCTCACCTGTTATCTTTCTCTTGTCATTATCAAGCAACTTCCCTTCCAAAGGACAACATTTATAGCTCACTGGTAAATATAAGGCAGATAAATTTTATGTACTGAAGCAACCTGAGTATGAAGTTGGTCTGACTCAATTGTATCAAACCAGCTGAAACAGATATTGTGTACATAACAGACGCATCTCTGGTTTCAAAGTTTTCATAAGGAAAAATTCCTCTGGGCAGATGAAATCAAAACATTAGGATGAAATACATTGGATCTCAGGAATTTCCTTTGCAATTATTAGGATCTCCACAAAAATGAACCATTAAAAAGCAATCCTTATTTTTCAACCCTATCAGCTATAGCACATCATCAAAAGTTTACATAATTCTTAAAACCAGATACAAAATGTCAACAGACTGCCGCTGAATGCATCATAGATACAGAATACTCTTGCAGAAGGTTTCATTAAGTCTAACATGATTTACAGGACTTAAGACACATTGCTTCAAGATTTTTATATCACTGCAGTAAGTACTCCAGGGATGTTTCGACCCACTCGAAATTGTTTTAGCTGTGCTATTACCTGGGTCAGAACTGATGGCAGCATACATCAATTAGATTGTAGCAGTTTAATACCTCCTCCTATGCATCTGGTCACTCAGAGATTCACATCCTAAGATTTCCATACCCTAAAAAGAATATTAAAACAGAGCTCTGGAACGGGCTAAGGTTACCTCGTTTATTTAAGAAGCAGCCTTAAAGAAATGACATCGGGAGACTATACCCATTCAGATTACAGATGTCCACTCCATTCACCACAGAGACTGGTAATGCTTCTTTTTTCTGATTACTGCTAAATGTTTGTCTTGACCATATTGAAGATTATGGTGCAGCACTGTAACTAATTAGGAACAGTGGAGTGTAGACTTTTTGATAAACATTACTAGTATCACTGGCATCAATTAACTCCACTTTAGGATCTGATCCCTCATTTTTTATTATTTTGATCCCTGTTAAATAGACAGCATTTAAAAAATAGTGCCACTTCAGTATTTTCTCATACCTACACTCAGAAATACATGGGTGTTACTTCTGTAGAGAGAGGTAACTATAGCTAATGACTGTACCAATGTTGATTACTGTGTGTATTTTATATGACATGGCAGTAGGGTAGATCTGCTTTGCTGCAAGTTGTTAATAGCCAATTTGATTGGCGGTGAATTTGTCCCCAAAACTTACTCAGCCTGATGATAAGTGCCCCTGTGACATAATTTTATTATTCACGGCCAGTTTTATCCACAAATTTTTCACAAGTGCAGCACAACATGGTTAGAGCTGCCTTTTTAGTAACACCTGAGAGGCTTAATCTCTAAGGTAAGAAATGTCATCTGGTGTCAAAGGGTGAGGCATTTGAGGAACATCTGTTGCTTAGCTCTCTGCTGTAGGAGTGTGAGGTTTTTAGATTGCTAGAAATGCTGCGTTTGGTACCTGGTGTATGCAGCAAGAGACAGTTTACAGGCAAATGACTTTACACTGACTCAGTGAGAAACCTAAGGTCACTAATATATTGTTTGTGCTTGTCCTTATGATATATGTGCTGCTCTGTACATGTTACTTCATACAGGTGCCACTTTTAGCATAAGAAAAACAGGACATCAGCAAAAGACAGTAGAATCTGTCTTTACAGAGCTCTTCTCTGCCTCTTCTTCAAACACTATGCGTATCTATAACAGAGTGCCTTATTCCAGCAAAAATAATATGAGCTTTCAAGACTTTTTGCTCCCTACCTGCAAGTGCCAAGACATGAAACAGGAACAAAGACAATTCAGAAATAGAAACAGAAATATGGTTAAGCCTCATGACCAAGAAAAAACATTGAGCTTAATATTCTGTTAGTGCAAAGGACTGAACACATAAACCAACTCAAATTCTAACTTGCATATTATGTGGCAGTAGCATTTTTACAATAAAGCTGCTAAAGCTCTACAATACCTTAATAAAAGAAGATACTAGGGCTATAAGGGCAGAAAGCTAGAGGATTTGCCCTCCAAACTCCAAACTTTCCAGTGGGGGAATTCCATCTCTTTTAGCACAACTGTGTGCAGTTTTACAGTGGTCCTGCTTCTGCATGAATTTCAGAATACATTTACTAGAAAATTCATTACATGAAACATTTATCCCATGAATAAATTAGAGACTCTGAAATACAGTGCAATAAAACTTTTGCTGCTAGAAAGATTTTTATGGGTGAAATAATGTGAAAATTAGTAACATTAAATATGATTCTCCTTAACCCAGAATAGTCACCACACAATTATTTTGACATGTTCTGGCATACATCATCATAGATCTAGTCAAATAGTGTTATAGAACAGATTTTGAACCCTTTTATAAAGCATCAAGGAACACACAAAAAAGGGCAGTGGAGAGGAGAGTTTTCAATCCTAAACTGCTGAAGAGAGCAATTTTTGCCACTGTGTTCAAGAAAAGCAGGATTACTTTTTTCAGAATGGCTTCATTCAGTACTTGAGTGGAAGAGCAAATAGTTTTACTTTTGTCTCTGTTGTGCATTAGGTACGATACTCTAGCATGGGGTAAATGCATTTAAGGCAAGCCTCCATATGCATTAAATGTGAGGTCTGCATGCTGTTTTGAGGCACTCGATCATTTCTCTGCTAAAAAATTCAAAACTCAGTATGTATACAAAGCTGCTTTGTACCATTAGGTTAACCACAGATAAATCCCACTGACAAAGTGTTAGTGCTAGCCTTTTGGAGGCCAGATCCCACCACCCTTCCTCATGCAGAACAGGTAACTGTACGTGTTGAAGGAAGATGCCACTTCCCATGAGTAAACACACCTGAAACTTTAAACCCTTGTTGGAAGGTATAGTACTAGGACAATATACATTGAAATGTAGTTTCAGGCAGAGACTGACAAGGTAGGTGAGATCTCTCACCTACTCTTCTCACCTCATTACAGAAGACAACCTAATCTTGCATGAAATGCCTTGCATTTTAAGTGACTAAAATCTGGTAGGATGAAGCATACTGCAAGGATTTAAATCTAACTTTACATAGCAGAATTTCCTTATCCTATGCTTTCCCAAGTCTGATGGAATTGCCACGTGTCACAGAGCTGCCATACTGTGCTCAGCTGCTTCAAAACACTAGTGCCAGGCTTGCAAGAAAAGAGTCTCTGCTTTGGAGTGCTTGTTTGTAAAAGAAAACAGATTATTTTTGCTTTATTGTGGAAGCTATTTTAGGGGAAGAGAGACTGGATCCATGTATTTTCTTTGGGCATACCCCTATTCATAGATTTTTGTCTAGTTAGGTGGATCTTGGGTTTTGGCAGACTAACAGCAAACTTTGTTTATTGCCTATTCTGAAGAACAGAAATTTGTGTTGAGCCTTTCTGGAGGTACCCCTTTTCAGACTCAAATGATTAAATAAATGTTTATGAGTATTAAAGTATGTCTCTTTCTTAGGAGGGAAAAAACACTGATGCAACCAAAAGTGCAAGGCTGCCAAGCACCCCGTGCACACCAGCTATTCCAACCCAGAGTGCATGAGCATGACTATATTCAGAGGAGTTAAATCAGACATCCTTGAATGCTTTATCTCCCTCTCTCTCTGTTTGGTTTCCCACAGCATAACTTTACACATTACCTCATGACATCTTTATAGTGGTGGAGAAAATGATTAGACTCCAGTCCTTGAAAAATCGCAAACACAGACTCATTTGTAGCATTTGGCTGCTCTAATTAGCACATCACTGAGGGGTAATGAATAGAAGTCTGTGAAGAAACTTAAAAATTAGTACCACTAGCAATGTTAGAGTAAAAATCAGAACTGTGAGTAACAGTACTCAAAGGAGTTGGGTAATTACTGGATACTCCCAATATAAGGTCTGTCACTTGATCCTAAGGGACTCTAGGGCTTCAACAAGCCCCAGAGGCCCAATATTCCACCCCAATAAATGAGGCTCAGAAAGTTCACTCAGAGTTAAAGACGGCATCACAACTCTATTGTTCTTGCTTTCTTTTTTTAAAGGTGGTTCTTAAACTGCATGGAATTAGACAACCTTCTTTTGTATGTTAATCATTGGACTCCTCCATCTGTAATGAGGTATTATAGTTTCCATGTGTGTGGAAGCATGGAAATTACATCACTCCAATAACCAAATGTGCAAGGACACATGGATTCCTAAAGCCTGACAAACAGCTGCAGTGTGTGTTAGACAAGGTCCTTTTAACATTTCAATGGTCTCCAAGCAAATGAAAGGTGCATTTTGAGAGGCAATCAGAGGGGAGGGAAATGTTACTTTTCAGGGGATGGAGAGAGACCTTGGTGGTGTAAAGACAGGGCAGTGCCTTCACCTGCTCCTGCCTGAGCACTTAGGCCACCCCCGTTCCACCAGCTGGTGAGCAATGACAGCACAGGGGCAAATCTGCAGCAAAGAACATGCACTTCGCCCTCCGAAAAAGGGGTTACTGCAGGCCAGGGTACACCAGCCCGCAACAGCCAGCCACGGGCAGCCTTCAGAAAAGACCAAGCTGGCTCCTTCCAGCTTTGGAAAGAGGTGCTGGCCTGGCACTTCAGAGAGCCCTCCCTCAGGCTAAGCAACGGCTTCCGCCTCCCTTACGGAGGGAAGCTTTCAATTCTGACCCATTCCCAACCTGATGCAAAGGGGCTCCAGCCTCTAGTTTATAACATATTTTTAAAAAGGCCCCTTAGGATCAACAACTTTTATTGCAACTTTCAGTTGCACCATGCACTTGTAAAGCTAGATTAAGCTGGGGTCTAAACATCATGACCCTTTCCTCTTACCTATTCCCCCTTCTTTCCACCTTCCATCATTTTTTGTTTTTCTCTAAGTGATTTCACTCTTGAGATTAAAAAAAAAAAGAAAGAAAAAAATGAAAAGAAAAGAAACAAGAACCAAATTCTGTATATAAACACTGGCAGCTTTCAGGCTTGCTTTTCATCCTGAACCTAATGGGCAAAGAGCGTCAGTGCATTTGCAAGCTTTTCCAAGTGAGCCTAGAGGGGCCTGTTTACCAGAGATCGAATCTCTGGCAAACAGCTCATTGCAGCTCTTCAAACAAGCTGAAATTATGACCTTATGTTATTGTTTCTCAACAACCCAAACCTTTGATGTAAACTAATGTTGACCTTTCCAGCATAAATTTGACATGAAGCCACTTTTGTTTAAAATGCCCTATGAAAATTCAGCTCCAGTCTTATTGGATAAAGCCTTTTTATGGGATAATAAATAATAGATAATAAACAACTGGAGCCAATTTAGTCATTGAAGTATTTTCTTCTCCTGACTGGCTATCATAATGGATCTTTTCTACCTTGGCTTGTGTAGGGTTGTCTCACACCACAGTGTGGGCCCATCCAACCTAAGCCAAACCCTACTGAAGTCAATGGAAAAACTTGTCAACAATTTCAGGTCTTCAGTCTCTGGGTGAAACCTAGATTACGACTAAATTAAACTGCATAACTCCCACAGATGTCTGTGGATTTTATATATTAGGAGATAGCCTCACCACCCACCTTAGCTTTAGGTGAGCGTCCAAGGTAAGCAGGTGTTTCCAGAAATGAGATCATATAATTTGGGCAGTTAGGCTCCTAATTCAGCCTCAGCAACTGGTTACTTCTGCCACCTACAGAAAGCACATAGAGGTGGGCTCCTAATACAAGCACCGTTCCTCTACTGAACTGCTGACTCTATTTGCGCTTGTTCTACCATGCCCACCAGCGGTGACCTGCACATCTTCCCATGCTGCCCAAGAGTCGTTGATGACTGGTATGTGCAGGAAAGCTGCACGTTCTCTTCCAACAATGTATTTCATTTTTCATGACTAATCTCTAGCTCCTTATTGTTTTGCTTATTAATTTGTAAAGTAGTAAAAGGGAATCAACAGACAAAAAGGAAGATAATTCTGTTAATTTTTCAAAGTGCTGCTATTAATATTTAGTGTTCTCTTCTCCAGCTTAGCAGTGTTAAATACCAGAAATTTAGTTGGAGAATCCAGATAAAAAATGAGCAACCTTTATGTGGAGTCCATTAACTAATGCTAAATTAAAGTGGCATTGAAATGGAATTAGAGGGACGTGTATAAAAAAGAACACGTGACAAGCACATGGATACCACATGAATCCATTATGATAAGTATTCTTCCAGTAAGAGCAAATGAATTCATTCTGACCACACATTTAAAATAAAGCCAAGCCTAATTTTATTTTAAATAAATGTCAAAATTTCACCTCACTGTTAAACTAAACATACTATCTTTTGCTGGGACAAAAGATTCATAAGACAGTACTTCAGTGTTAAAAATATAATTCACTATATATCACTATAATTCACTATATAATTAGTATATATCAAATAGTAAGAGCCTCGCTTTCTCCTACAGATTTTGCACTCCAAATTGGGGATTCAACCCTTAGCTGCGCCTGTTACAGTAATCTGCTTTGCTGCGTGACACACTCTTAAAGCGTTTGAATTCTTTTCTGCAGAAAGCTTGTGTTGTTTCCCTATATGCCAAACTGAGTAAATATGAGCAAGCTGCAAAACAAAGATGATGAACCCACGCATTTAAGTTAAGCTCCACTGACAGCACCACATTGCCTAACCTAATAACCACTTTCAGAAAGGAGCATAACTATCACTCGAACTAACGATCCCTTAATATTAGAAATAATAAGCCTTGGGTTGCAGTCTAGTTTGGGAGCCAGATTAAGAGGCCGTGCATTTTCTGGAGAGCAGAGATCCATGCAAATAAAACACATACTTTGTGAACTTCGCTTGCTAATCATAAAGCAAGCCCCATGCAAATCACAGAAACAGCAATGACAGATTTCATGGGTTGGTCATGGCAAAAATGGCAGATTTCACAGCATGACACTGATTAAAAGACATGGACAGAAAAATCACAAAGACATTTAAGCTGCCAAGAAAATTAGGTTTTTAAGTACTGAATGCTTTCTTTATTAATATCGTTCTCCTGGATGGATAGGCTCCAAAGCAGCAAAACTGTCACTAAAACAAATTTGTAGCACAAAATTACTCCCAATTTTAGGAATATTTTCCAAAGGAGGTCAGTCTCCCTAATTCTTAGTTTAGATAACCACTGAATGATGAAGCAGACAACAATCCAGCATGACAAAATCAACTTCACAGAAATATATTTTCTGAGTACAGGCTTCCCTGAACTGGCAGCTCGAGCCTTTATGCCAACATTAGTATAAAGGTGCATTACACCTTTCTGCACAGGAGGAAATCCCAAGGGAAGCCTAGTGTCAGATAATATGGTCCAGTTCTCACTGACAGACTAAGACTTCCCATTTATTTTTAGAGGCATTGACTAATCAGTCCTTGCTCTGTAGGTTCATGTCCAACTGCTTGTCCAAAATTTAGGAAAAATTCAAAGCCACGCATACTACACACCTGCTTTAGGGTTTACATAAAGAAAGCTTAAGTAGCTCAGCTCAATGCAAAACCACTCTGTTTCAGAGTGAGCATGGAATTTTCATCTAACCTCAAAGCTGAACCCAGGAACAAACAGTTAAAGCTCAAGTCTGTATTACAGCCCAGAGACTCTGGTGGGAACCCAGAATTTGCACAAGGGAAAGTGTTCGTCTCCTGCCCTATCCAGTTCCTTTTGCATCACCAGCTCTTCCTGTCATTCTCCTCCATGCTCAGTGAAAGAGGCTGGAAAGGGAAGTGACGATTCTGGGGAAAAATAACCCAAACTGCTAACTGTAACATTATCCTGTGCTCTGTGACTTGGTTAGGAACCAGAATTTGCATTCCATAGGAAACTCTGCTTTAAAATTGTCCCTAACTCAGAAAAGGAAAAACATAGCCAAGATCAAAATAAAAATTCCAGGGAAATCATAATAATGTCCATTAATTTTAAAGATAAATTCATAAATACGATGATACTATGTTCCAGAAAAAGATTTAAGAACTAGAAATACTCCTTTCTGAGAATGCCATATATTTCATTTCAATTTGGAAAAAACAAATATATTCCATTTCACTTATTTACTAAACCACGTATATTCCCGTTCATTTATTCACTATATCAGTTCTTAAGTTGTGGCCCTTCAATCCCTTCAGTGGCTATGTCTGAACAACCAAAGAGGAACACAACAGCACAGTTCCTACAAGCACACCGTGTCCCAGCAGAGGAGGAAGGTAAATCTCTCCACAGTACTGTCCCAGGGTTCATCCAAATGCGGTCCTTTACTGCAGTTTTCTTTTAGGACCGGAAAGGATGTGGTCTCCTATGAGAGCTCAGCAGTCCTCAGGACCATGAAGACAATGCAAAGCGACTTTTGTGAGGGCAACCTCAGGGATCTTTCCGCTTCCCTTTGGAAGGATCCATATGGATCCTTTTAAAACAAACCTCTTATGGGGCACCTCTGAGCAAGGGAAACTTGGATGTCCTCCCTTCCACGGAATGTGGTGCCATCCCCTCAGTCGAGGAAAGTTAATGCAGCGTATTTGGCACAGAGAATTAACCTGAGGCATTTGCACATAACTAAGGCCCAGAAAAGTACAACACTCACAGTATGCTGGCTGCTATTTTTTTTTATACAATCTCTTATTAATAAATAGTGGCACAAGCCAAAGAAAACTTCATAAAAATGAATGGTTCTAGCACTCGCTTAAGAAACGTAGACAATCCCTCATGCAGAAACAAAAAATGACCCCATCATTCATTTCTCAGAGGGAGGCAGCAATTTCACGGGGTAGTAGCCACACAAGGGACAAAAACTAAGATGATCTTCATTATTATCTACCTCCCAGTTCTGCTCATCTGTATTTGATCAGATGAAGGCAGCGTTCAAATTTATTGTGAACTTTAAACCCCTGTTGAGGTTCAAGACATTAAGTCAATAGGCTGTTGACCAACAGTGGAAAACTACACCCGAGCTGGTTTAAGGTCAGGTGTGAAAAAAAGCATACACTTGTGGGGTTTGAGTTTTCCCTCATTTCTTACACAAGAGCAAAGATGAATTAGTATCTATTTCAAATCATCTGTCAGTCTAATGCTCTGACTTTTCCTATGATGGGCCTTGGCCTCTAGGAAGGTAGATGCAAAATCTCTTCCAAATAGCAGCAGTATGCATATGGCATGATGGACATTTTTCAAAACCTACTGCACCCCTACATTTTTCTTGATTGCTCAACACATTGGTAGTCATTACTGTAGCAACTTATTTCAAGCCAAGAGATATAAATGTCTCTCTGTGCTGACTGGCAGGGCGCTGTAAAACAATGCAGCCAGCCAATCAAACACACATACTCTCTTTTCCTCCATGGGGAGACAGTATATATTTTCAGCAGTATACCTGGGACTGATTGCCATCAATCAAGACTTGTATGTGGAGATGGACTGAGAATCCAAGTATGCTGAGTGAAAGGCCAATCTGATTCACGAGTATCATTTGGTAAACTCCTGAAACTTTATTAGATTAACTTTTTGGACAAAACAATAGAAATAATCACTTCATCAATTCAGGAAAAGATCTCAAAAGTCGAAATGCTTCCAAAATTAGATCTTCTCTGCTTTTAAAGGTAAGCAGATGGAAAACATTTGATTCTTATTTATTACCAGTTAAATTTATGTCCCTTATTTCACCATAAACTACAGGACTTCACAAAAGTGTATCTTATTTCACTGATCTTTAATAACCTGAAAACCGGTAACAGAAACCTATAATGAAGCACCCCATATACTGTAAATTAAAAATAAATAAGAGACCTCAAAGAGGTTTTCTTCAAAAGCTGCTTCAGTTTAGTGTTTCATTTTATATATACACTAAGAGAGAGACATCTGTAAACATTTCTAAAGTATAATGCAAAGGAACTAGCTATGTTATTATCTATTCTAAGCACATGGTTCAACATTTGTTTATGCAAACCATATAATTGGAAACTCTGTCCATTTTCTGCTTGTGCTAAATATTCTGTGTATAAATACTTTTCATAGTAGATAAATAGGGTTTTTATTTAGGTCTTATCACCTTCATATTACATATTCATTGATTTCTAAACTGCCTTAAACAGCTCTGTAGATGTGAAACATTATGAATTCAGTTTTGGCACCTTGGTATTAAATTTGCATATCAGGTCACGCACCGCTTGACATACATGCAAAATTGCACTGCGGCTATTTTATTACAACCCACAAAAGATATTCAGAAACTGCATGCAGCATCAAAATAAATTAAAATGGATAAAAGACCCAATAGCGAGCCACATTTTTTTTATTGTTTAGTAGTGCCTAAAGCCATTTATATGTTCTAGTCAATAAATAAAAGTTAGACTAAAACAATTTTTAGTCTTTCTGTTATAATATTTTAATTGTAGGGGTAAATACATTTCTTTGTCCCTTTACCAATTGTATCCTACTTAAGGCTTGAATTCTTTGAAATTGTATGCTACAAAAAGTTATGTATATGGATCACTGGCAAGCCTTCATGTTTCTCTGTGTATGTCAGAATGTATACAGACACTGTGTATCAAGAGTCAGACATACAAAGCAATATATTTGTCTAGCTGATTTCGTATTTGAAATGTTTTTGTAACTTACTGTGTATGCCAAGACTGCATTTGCATGGAGACTCCGCATTTATCCAAAGTTAAAAGTGCATCAGTCAATGCTGTTCAGTTATTACAGTGCCCTCAAAATATACCAACTAACTACATTAGGTGGTTCATCTGCAAATTACCCTCTTCATATTCAGTAAGCTGTAGCAAAGACATTAGAAAATTAAATAGTAGGGGACACATTTTCCAATTGCCCCTCACTAGGGCTCCATTTCAATGTCTACAACGTTTCAGGATAAATTATTTAGCATTTCCATTGACTTGTTCCCAGGCCACGCTCACTTGGCTGCTTAGGTACCTCATCATGCCTGCAAATCGGGGACTCAGGTGTGCTACAAACTCTCAGGGGGGCAGGATGGTGCCCACGAGGCAGCTGTGCCAGCCCACTGCAGGTGCAGGAAGGCCGGGTGAGCACAGCCAGCCTGGCCGCCTCTCCCGGCTCCACCGCCCGCTCCCTGCACGGCAGCCAAACGGATGGGCAGCGCGAGGAGCGCTCGTGCGGCTGGAAGGAGTTCCCGAAGAGCCAGCCAGAGCTTGCGCTGGGCGCTTCTGCTGCATGCCCAACACCGCGGCTGCTTTTATCACCTTTGGAAAGCCACAGTTCCCTTCCATGTAGAAGTAGGCAGTGCAAGCATCGTCTTGCTCGATTTTGAGTAACAAGTACCTGTGAGCACAGGAATGAGCCTGTCTTCCTCAAACAGCTCAACCCCGGACACTGCGCCAGAGCACTGGGACCTGCTGCATCCCCGCAGACCTGCAAGGGGTCAGGCAGAAACATGCTCCAAGACCCACAGCTCAGCACTCACGCACCGTCGTATCCCCCCGCGGCTCCCACGTGTGCCAGGGTACACGGCAGAGGTGACTCTTCCTACGTGTGTTGTACTTGAGCGCTAACAACCCTTAACCTTGGGAGATCCATTATCAAAAATGGGGAGGGCTGGGGGTTGTTTAAGAGATACAGCAGTGCCTTCTAAATTGCATATTCCATCAACTCAGGGCAACAGCCCAACAGGAGAAATTCTGTAATTAACACACAGCAAATTTGAGAGCACATTTTACTGAGTTGGTCTAACTCATACTAACACGAAAATCAGATGGCAGAGCACCCAGATGAAGTCAGCAACCAACCTTCACCCACACAAATGAAGGAGGTGATGCTTGCACCAGTCGGTACCTGCTGTTGGGCCCTCAACCAAAACTTCTGGCTTCTAAGTTTGCTCTGTTTCTTCTCAAAACATCACAAAGGGAATCTGAACCTCTACACTCCTCAAGAAAAACACTCACTGAACTCAGGCGAGAAGGATCAGAGCCTCGTCTGTAGTAGCTGGCAGAGGTAGAGAGACCTCTTAAGAAGCCTGCATGACTGCAGCAAAAATCCAAGCTAATCAGGACCACTATCTTTATAGCAGAAACCTTTAAAAAAATCGACATAATATAACAAATTGGTTCAAAGCATTACTGCAGACCACCATGCTAAATTCCCACATCCTTAGCAGTTTGTAAAAATGTTTAATTTATGTTTATGTATTCTTATTCAAAATGTTAGTTAACAGCCTGTAGGGACCTGGTAATAGGATCCTTTTTTCTTTTTTATGTTTATTAGCTACATTAATGACTGTTTCTGCAATTCTGCTACAAAGACTTGCGTTAATGAACGCCAATTAATTCTGAAATGATTTTAAACAAAGGGTGATGAGAATAACCAATCAACCATGACAGTGTAAAGAGCAAGCAAGCTGCTGTGACCTAATTTTTCTGTGTTGATTCTTTGCTGTCAGAGTGCTTTGTTATTCATCAAGAACACCTATAGATTTTGCATATACATACTACAATATTATAATTTTGGAAATGCTCTGTTCCTTTTCAACATGGGAAATTACATCATTTAAACTACAGGTTTCAATAATATTGACTCACAAACTGCAAATACCTCAGAGGTCAGGCATATCTCCACCAGCATTAAAAGGACCTTACTAATTTCAGCTTCTTAAAATTTAAGACATGAGGGCTGGCTCAAACACTTGGAACATTTGGCCTTCCAGACAGAAATATAACAAAGAACCATCTTTCTAGTTCACACTGTTTAATTAGAGGCATAATATCCATCAATTTATTTGTTTATTTTCCACAACAAATTAATCTTTTAGCCATTTAATTCAATTCACAAGGACCTGAGTATAAAAGAATTCCCTGAAACCGGCAACAAGTTGAGTGATTACGCTCCTGAAATAACACATATATGTGTCAAATCTGACCTAAAAAGTAAATAGACCATGCAGGCAGATATGACTTATGTGGCTATTGAGTGAACAAACATTAAAAAAGCCATCCAACACTATTCTAAATTTAAACAAAATGAACTGAAATGGAGAAATGCCATTTGCAGTTTCACCTGGTACCCACTTAGGGAATGTGCTTCCACTACAAGAGCCTTTCTAATAACAAAAGCTAGATATTTTAAAGTTAAAATTTCTATAAATCATAGAGTGTACAAACAGACCAAATTCTAGCCCTTCATTTTGTAATGGATATACAGCAGGGAATGGACCTTGCTTATTCATGGTTCATTCATACATGTCCTCTTTAGTCCCAACATACTAAGCGACATTAAATTTATCACACAGTAAAAAGTCATGTTTATTGGCAGTTTTTCAACTGGAGATAACACCATTGTTTGACGAAGATGCAGAAGCCTACGAACAGACAAGGCCTCTACTGAAGAAATTACTAGTTTGTCCCATGAGTCTTACCACGTCCAGTGCCATGGGATCATACTATGGAAGACAGAAGAATATGGCACAGATTACAAAAGGCACTACTAAATGACAAAGTAGTACACAGAAAAAGTTCAGCAGTAAAAACATGCTTTTGTGAGTTTACTAGCTGGTGCCACGGTCAGAGTATAAAATGGAATCAGTGAAACTCAGCAGAAAGGGAGCCCCATATCCTAAGCGACAACATAAACTGTATAATTACTGACAGGTGATATGTGATACTACTTCTTAACAGAGGGAGCATTCCTACCAATGTCTATTGATCTTTGTTATTCGTGACCCTTTGTAGGCAGAATCCACAGCCACCCCCTTTCTCCACTCCACCTGCGCAGTCACATCTTTTGTGAGCTTGTCTTCAGATCTCCAGCCATGATGGCATTCCTCCTGAGCTTGTAACAGGTACTCCAAAGGTGGACCTCCAAAAGTCTAAATCCTGATAAAACCCAAGATAATGCAGACAATTAAATTCTTTAAGTAAGGACCTTAAGCTTTAGTGCTGAAGCTGAGGTAACTGCTCCTTCCATCCCTTGCCTCCAGAAGAAGAGGAGGGAAATGTATATGGGACCATACATTAGGTTCTGCTCTCAGAGAGCTACACCTGGAAGGATTCTTCAGGTGTCCACTAACCTACTTCAAATCCAAATCCAAGATCAGCATTTTAGCCTCCTCTTTGCAACAGGAGATGCTCTCACTTTCCCATGGGGATGTCTTTTATCCCTCAAAGAAGCACATCTGAAGTTAACTTCCTTGGAAAGAAAGGGCAGGAAAACGATGAGACAAGAAGCTCTGGCATACAAATCTTTGTTCAGTTCCCTATATGCAATACAGAGACACTTCTATTCTCAACACAGCATGAAAAACATTCTTCTGAAACAGAGCACAAAGTGCTGTATCAGTTTTACTGGGAGACACTCAGATTTATTGCAGTAGGCTTCACTTGAGTAAAGACAGAGGGCTAGATCCATGATGCCAGAGGCACATAATGAGATGGGCTTTGGTGCCTGTATGAAATACAGGCATAGACTGAAGCTATGTTTAGAAGACAGCAATCCATTTCAACCTCCTTCCCTCCAAACACAGTAGATGCCAGCCACTCCTGACCTATGGTGCCAGCTGATCCATGAGTAGCATTCTTCCCTCAAACAACCAACAAACTACATTCTCAACTTGTACCACCCCTGGCAAACATTTTGGTGGCATGATGTCAGGGTTTTGAGAGCCACAGTATCAGCATTCAGGAAATGAGGTTTTCCAGTGTCCATTTATTGAAGCCACTCCATATTGTTCCTGACTGATTCATATTTATAATGATAAAAGATTTGCATTAACATCTAGCCCTCTACAAAGGGTTTATTGCTGAAACGCCAATTCAACCATAGCTGTAATGACCCTATTTTATAATGCACACATTTCAGACACTTTTGCAAATGGTTTAAAAAAATGGAGCAGTTAAATTATGCTGCTAACATAATATGAATGTGTCATCACACCCTATCAAGCAATTTCATATCAAACAATGATGTGATATGGAATTTTGCTGTTATGATACAAAAGAAGGAACTTGGAGAAAAAAAGTGCAGTACTAGAATAATGATGCCCTATACCACCTTACATTCAGCAACCTGGAATATCTTTCAGTTATAAGAAAGTCTAATGGACAGATGAAAGATAAAGATGGACTGACATCTTCTTAGTTCTCTTTCCCTTTGGTTTGTAAATATTAAATGGAGAGTCTCAAGTTTAACATGTGATTTCAACCAGAAAAACTGCTATGTGAAACAACAGATATTTCAACCCTAAGGAAGCTTTATTTTCAAACTCTGAGTCTTCAGGCTTTTCATATTTCTGTATGCATTATATTACTAACAATGCAATATACAAAAAGGAAAAATGTCAGCCCTCGATGGAAATGAACTCACCACCCTTCAACATTCAACAATCAGACCTTGCTTAATTTAAATGTGTTAGATCATCAGTCTATTATTCCTCCAGCTTTTTATAATGATTTCTAACACTGGTCAGACTTGTACACCTGGCTGGAAAATGTTTCTTTTTAAACAATGCAAGAACTAACCAATATGTAAACCCAATAATTAAATTACATTTAGCTGCTGGCCATTGTTATTCTGTACTACTTTCCTACTGAGGGAACTATAGTGATCAGACTTAAACAGCAATCTAGCAGAACACTTTTCATTGCCTATGATTGTTGTGCAGAGTAAATTGGCTCACATCAGATTTGACTCTAATTTAGGTTTCAGAACAGTTAATTTGAACTTAAGCACCTATGGAAGGGCTGTTAACAAGAGGTGTCTGTGCTAGAATTCTTCTCATAGCTGTGCTGTTTAAATCCAGCAACAAGAGCTCCTTATAGATTGCACATGCTTTCTCGCATGCCACTTGCAATGTTGTGCGTGGCAGAAAACAACTTACCAGATATTTAACAATGTCAAAAGAAAACAACATGGATGCACACAATGGATTCTTGCTATATGCATGCGAAGCAGAAGTAAATACGTTTCTTTTCAAAGATGTAGCTACCCTGTGACTTAACCATCCCAGGATTAAACATACCTTAGTCCTTTATTGTGATATTTTGGTGTTTTAGCGAAGCATGTAGGGTCAAATTCTGCCCATTCATAAGTTAACAAGAGATCCATGGAAATATCAAAGGCTGAATTTCATCATCATTAGCTATTACATTAATAGCACTAATGTCTTAATTCTTAATATCCTGGCTCATTAGCTTAGGTAAAAGACTATTAATATAAAAGGTGTATTTTAGCCAATCAACAGAATTTATAAAAGCTTTTGTTTTGTTTTAAAAAATTGTCTTTCTTGCAGTATTAGTGGTTAGTAGAGACACTAAATCATAATAATTCTGTAATTAGCAATGATAATATCATCTAACAATATAAATATAAGATCTACTATCACTTTGGCTCAGACAGAGCTTACCTTAATTTTACTCTATCATAAATCAAGCCTGTTATCCCTATCCATACCCAGTTGGTTGATGAACTTTTTTTTTTTTCCACCAAAAGAACAATAAATTTAGAAGGGGCTGAAGGGAATCTGTGGGTTTGTTCATTTTGGATTTGTTTGTTTTCAAACATATATCAAGAAACAAATTATTCTAAGAAAGGCTCAGAAATTGGTCTTTTAAGTGACAATGCTGCCTTTGAAAAACAAAATTAAAAATGTATAGAACATATCTCAACAACCAAGATGCTCCAGTGGTCAAAGGCAGACTCCTAGTATTTTGGCATCTCATTAGAAGTCTCCTACTATCTCCGGTGCCTAAATGCAATCACAAACAAGTGGTACAGCACAGACTGCTAAGCAGAAATCATGCAAACAGGCTATTAGAAAGGAGAGTCCACTGTGACAGTGTTAAAAAAATGTAAGTTCAGCTCATTGATATACAGTAAACAAGAGTCAGGACCGACACTCTAAACCCCAGTGTAAATTCTATATGGTTATATACAGAAAACACGATTGATTCTGATGGAATTGAGCCAAATCTTCAAATGCCATTTCGAGAAGATTCTGGCTACAAAGTCAAGCATCATTAGAGACACTGACTATCGCCGAGCATCAGTTACAGACACTGCCATGGCACCAAACTCTGCTTGTGCAGTCTGGGGGGGTGGTGTCTGTTTTCTGTTCTTGTGTTAAGAATAAAGAGTCAAAATGTGCCCAGAGTTGTACTTGAGTGTGAGTAGAAATGCATTTAAGAAATATATACTGGATGCATTATTAACTTGATTTTGTTTATTACCCTTTTGCATCTTGCATTGAATTATGAACTATATTTTTAAGTTCAGATGTATTTAAAATAATTAGCAATAGCAACACCAACATTTTATTTTACAATTAAAATATGTTCCTGTTTTTCTTGTGTACTTTTTCATTTCCCCCAGACATAAGTAATGTGTAGACAGATACATTGTTTATTTACGACCCCAGTGACAGTTAATGTGGCATATGTGCCTACAATGTTTGACAGATAAAATGAGTTATTTACAGAAGCTGGGTTTATTATGTATGAATACTGAAGCAGCTATAGTATTTGGAAACTTCTCCATTTATTTTCCCAAGAGCTTGTTTCAGTTAAAGTTGTGGTGTTTTCAAGTGCTACATAAGAGGATAGCACAAATACTCAGTCCAGTCCAATCTATAATGCAGTCATCATCTGTATGTGCTAATTTCAGAGTGGTTCTTTCCAAATTTATTTTTACAGGTCTTGATCCAAACACTACTGAAGTCAATGACAAGTTTTCTATAAGCAACAGTGGGTTTGGAATTCAGTCTTTAGAAATAAAACCTCTGCAGAAGAGTAGGATCATATCTGGGTCTCACTGTTCAGTGTATTATGGAGTAGGTATAGATGCATGAGAGGGGTGAAAAATGGAGAGCACTTTGCATCTATTAACCATAATTATGAAGGGCCAAAAATTTTTTCCATTGAAGCCAAAAATAAAAATTACACTGACTTTGGCAGGAACACAAATTGATTCTCCTGGAGAGAAGTGCATTGATTTTTCCTTTTTAGTAAATAAACTCAAAAGCTCAGACACCAGATTTTGAAATAATTACTTCTATCTCTTTTACTTAAAGCCAAATGTGCAAGACTGATGTGCTGTGGGGATTTTTTTTTTCTTTTTCCCAACAGTCTCCTTTACTCCATTTTCTATCCTCCAGTTTTGGAATGGTTCAGAACATTCTCATAAAACGCTGCAGGCAATGCAAGTGGCAGGGATCACTGCTTACTGCCTTGGGTCTAAACCTGCTGCCTATGAAGCGCAGTGCTTGTTGTGCAAGCATGTTATGCAAGATGCTGCAACTTTAAGAGTCCAGTGTCAAAGGTAATCCCTAAGGAGACTTGCATAACAGCCACATGCAAAAATGCCAGCCTTGGCTTTTCATTTGGGCTTTTTTTTTCCTTTAAAAAACAACAAAAAAAGGAACTCTGTAATTTTCCAAATATTTTTTTTTTCCAAGAGCAATCTCAATAGAACCATGTGCACATTTTGCTTGATTTTCAATGGCTTTATGCACATCCTATATGGTATATATTTTTATACACACATACAAACCTTTGCCATAGCTATCCAAGCCTCAAACTTTTGGAACCGTTTCAAGGAATATTTGTGCTGTCTATTGTGGGCAGACCTGAGTTATCTCAGCCTGTGTTTCAGGCTGGAAAAAAAAGTGTAAGCCTGAGCTGAAGCTCTCAACACAGTTTATTAGCTCAGACACAGAGCTGTGGTAAATGCAGTCCTGTGGCTTTTTTTTTTTTTTCCCCCTTCCTCAGAGCAGAGAGAAAGCAATCATTCACAAAGGAAAACTCTGTTCCAAAATATCTGCTATGTTCCTTCCCCAATGTGACACTCAATCCAAGGTGAGACTTTGCTACAGGGATGTAGGATTACAATAATCCATATGCAAAGTCCAGCCATCACCACCATGAAAATACATGAAAAATGGTGGGAGAACACATTTGAATAACCTTCTCTTATACATGTAGACAAATGCAGAAACTTTGATTCTAAACCTTATACATGTGTACTATAATCACCTCAAGGTTTAAGAGCAGCTTGATAACTCAAAGCTTCCTAACAGATGATATTGGATTGTTTCTCAGGCACCAAGCACTCACTTAAAATGTTCAGGCTTTTCTATGACAACAGAGTGCAGGTTGTGCTGCTATCACAGCCACAGCTATTTGCAATGTGCATCTGATGGCATATAAGAGGAAACTGGAGTTCGGCAAAAGTCTCATGCACAGCTTACCTCTCCTTAGAGTGGATGTATTAGTGATCTGATCTAAAAAGACATTATTGCACTCACTGCTACTCCCTGCAAATGGTACAGACAAGTCACAGGAAGAGGCTAAGGCAGTTGAGAAGTCAGCCAAGAGAATATCCTCCAGGTTTTCCATTTGTCCAGGTGGGCAGTCCTGCTGCTGCCTCCTCCAGGCAGCCAGAGTCCAGCACCCTGCACCTGGGTGAGTACCTGCCTTGCCTTTCCCTTGCACTTTTCCCTTTCACAGGCCCTTAACTGTCATGTCCACTAAAGCATGCACGGATGCCTTCACTTTTCTGCTCTTCTACCTAGGGATTACAGTGTCTTCCTCTCCTCTCCTCCAGCTCCTGAGGCACGCAGCTCTGCTCCCTACACTGTAGGCAACAAGCCAAACTTCTCTCCTCCTTCCCTCCTCCAGCTCCCACACTGCAGACCCGCACCCTTCCCCATGGCAGGGGAACAGTAGGTGCTGGGAGCCATGGGACACCAGCACTGTGGACAAAACTGATCTTTCTTCGTTTTGAGAAGAACTAAGTGTGAAAATAGCTGTGGGAACAAAGAGAAATTAAAGAAGTAATTGTATGATCCCACTCAGCAAAAGACAAACAAGCAATGCCAGTAAATTTAAGCATTGAACAGAACAGACAGCATTCAGCTGAAAACTAATTCCCTTGGGTCTCACTTTTGGAGGGAGGACTAGAAACGTTAGGGCCTGTGATATTTGTCTGTATTCAGGGCCAAAATCAGAAACCAGATGCAGTGAAGATCTCCACGTGGCTTTATGTCACAGGAGAGGAGGCAACAAAATATGTAATTCCTTTCCACTTTTGTCATGTGTGATCTATTGTGAAACCACAGCACTGTGCCAGGGAAAGCCTTTTCAGCCTCTGTATTGCAAATGTGGATCTAAGTGGTCATACGCCTCTCTATGTACTGCTTATCTATAATTTTAGATCTGGATTTGTACACATGCACACACACAGAGAGAACAAACCAATGATATCACTGTCAGAAAAATAATAATTTATGAAGTCCGCAAAAGCTCAAGTTCACAAACACAGCGCAGAAATCAACTTTACTTCCAGTACTTTTAAGAAACAGGTACCCACAGAAAGGGAAGTAAAATGAGATCTGCAAGAACCCCACAAAGAAGAAACGGCCTGGTTCTGGAGAAGCCCAGAGGCTGTAGCAGTTGGAAAGTCAGGTATCGCACCCTCAGCACGTTTTAAGCGTTCCCCCATGTCCTCTGCCGCAGCCTCCTACTGGAGCTCATGCCTTCAGTTCCATCTGCTCTTGATCGAGTCTCCTGTTTTGCCAACACAAACTGCCACATTTTTACTTGTGGAGCTGCCTTCAGCCTGAGCTCCAAGCCCACTGGTGAAAGCAAACCCATTTCTCATTCTATGCCCAGCTGCCCCTTTGCAACCTCTCTGCCTGGGACAGTCAAGGAAGTACCCCCGCTATGCTGCACTGCCACAGGCTTGGTCTCTCTCTGGAGTTCTCTCTCACTCTCTCGCCACCATTACAACAAAATACCACGGGTAATCCTGGAGAGTGCCAAGTAAATACTCTCGCCATTACACACAGGTTTGCTATCATAAGGGAGTTATGTTCAAGCAAACTTTTTATTAAGGGCATGCCACAGAGATAGCATCTCTGCTTTCTGCCTCTGGCTCTTGACTTTAAACCTGGAAATCCCGCTCAATAAGGATTTCTGACAGCACCAAAGTCCAAGGCAGCTTGCAGTAAAGCACTATGCTCTATTGAAATAGTTTAAAGCCCAGCTCACAGCAATCACATCTTTACTCACCATGCAGTGCGCCATGTTAGCTAATGGGAAAAAGAATGAAACACAGGGCCTTTACATAGTCAGGATCCCAAGTAAACTTGGCCTCGTTAAAGGACAATCCTTACAATGGTTTATCTGTGAACAGTATTTCCTACATATTTGACACAAATAGCCTTTTCTTCAGCATCAGAGCTGCACGTCTTCTTATTCCAGCTATTTGTTCTTGAACGAACATATTTATTGTGGCTAATGAAAGGGGAAATCCCTCTCTCTGTTCATGCCTCTGTTCCCTTCTGTCCTTCAGTGACCTGACATGTGCCTCACCCTAGAAACCAAAATGACTGGAGCAGCCAAGAACATGGAGAATTGTTCTGGGCTCCCACTTCTGAAACCACATGCAAGATTTGTTATGGAAAATCTCCCGCACTAGGCTGTAAAAATCAGCGCTCTTTTAACGTGCTTAGTTATGGAAGTTGCCACCATCACTTACAGAAGCTTTCCCTTCTCAAAGAGCTAGACTTAGGCTGTCCCTGTAGAGGTGCAGCCCACAGTGAGAAGTCAGTCTTCTCCATTCTTGCCACCTGCTCATATAGGTGTTTACAGTTCTTGTAGGCAAACTATAGAAGTCAGTCAGCCTTTCTATAACACTATGACAGTTAATTTTATCCCAGGTCACTACCTGTTCTAGTGCCAGAGAATTAAGCTGTATCTGCATTAGTAAGAAGCACAGGACAACAGGAGTCGATCTGTGGAGAGAAAGAGTTGGTGCCAAGAAGCCAGTGAACATGGTGTGTGCGTCTTGTGGGAGAGGAGGTGAGAGAAGGGGCTGCGTGGAACTAGTCTGACTTTTGAGCACCAGAGCATCTGGAGCATGTTACAGGCATCCCTGCAGCTTCTTTTGTTTTCCTTTCCACCTAAAGAAATTTAGTTCACGTATCCTGAGACCACTCCGCAATGAACCAAAGAGCAGCAACTGGGGAACATCAGATTTGTTTCCAAAGTGTGCTCCTAACATAAACTAAAACACTAACAGAAGTGCACCCTTTTTCCTTCTAGCACTTGGCTCTTGTAACCAAGCAAAGTCAACAGTAATATGATATCCCTGATTTAGCTAAACATCTGAAATCTGGTTGCCTTCTTAAGTCTTCATTATAGCTAAAACGCTGGTTCTGAAAAAGCAGGATGAGCATTAGAAGTAAACAGGCCATCTCTCACAAGATCTGATACTTGGGACTAGGGACTTAAGGTATGTAGAATACTAATAAAAGCAGAAAAAACATTATTATCAAAATAAATCAAATATATTCAATATATCAAAGTATATTAAAAACTGTAGCAAACAATTTTCTTGATGAAATGCAGGTGCAGTTACATCTTAATAAAATGTGTTTACGAAAACAGCATTTGCAAATTTTAATTTTTCTTCTCCTCTGAAGAGCAATAATTCTCTATATCCCTGCTACATCCCACTCTTGCTGCTAGTCCTAAATAAGTCTTAATCAGAGTGATCATTTATGGCCCAATTTTGCTTCTTCTATTCAATATCAGAAAGCCTTAGTCCTCACGTGGAATTAGTGGGATTACTTGCACAGCAATGCCAACGTCAAAGGGTAAGACAGGTCTAACCTGGCTGTGTTTTAAATCACCTCTGCACCCCTTAGAGAAGGGTCTGCTCCTCAGTCTGGTTTATTTTGTTTATCTGGAGTATAGCAAATCGGGTATTTTATGTTTTAAGGAACTGGCAAGAACTAGTTTACCACTACGTGGAGGGGGAAAAGCAATAGCAGTTGTAAGTAGAAATTTAGTGGGATTTAAATGTATTTCTTTGTATTCATATGCAGATGCTTTTTGAATGCAGCCCTGCCTCCACTCCGCTCTGCACACTCATCTTCTATCTGGTGGTGGAAGAAAAAATTTATGACAATGAAAAAATGTCAACTGTTGGCACAGACAGTGCATATCCCCTCATTTGCTTTTTGTGACTCCACAGACCTTAGGAAACTTTAATGGTAAAGTTTTGCTTTCAGAAATATTGGCAAAGCCCTAAATCCCTGATTTCCAAACTTGGATCTGCAAACCATTTGTGGTCCATGACACCACAGTGCGTCGTCCTCACCATGAAACCATGTTAAATGGTGACCTTTGTGATCATGGTATTGTGCAGCAAATGATGTGGTTGCTAGGATAATTGCTCTGAATAAAAACTACTCTTTTTAATATTTCCCTAGCTAAATTTGTGCCATATTTCATGTCAATGTGTAACTGCATGTGTTGGTGGGAAGGGAAGATGTTACAATCTCTCTTTCTTCCCCATGTAAGATATACTGTGAAGTTTTACTTCACAAGGAAGCCACTTAAGAAAGCTACTCCTGGATGTAAAGAAAGGTTAAAATTAAGTATATTCAAGTGTCACTAGCATGTGCTAGTAGAAATTATATTTTTGAGATGTTTTTAATTTCTGATGACATGGAAGTTAGGGTTTCTTGGCATCAAAAAGGATTAAACCCCACAGACATAGGTTACAGACCAGGATGTGAAACTTTCATTTGGGGTGAATTCTAAGTAATAAAATCCAAATCCTGACTCCTCGAAGAGACCTGAGGATCTTTACAGTTTTGCCAGTTTACAAAGAGTACATGTCAGTGTTTTAACATATTTAAGAAAGAATTATCTCAATGTTTATATTTAAAATACTGGCAAATGTAAATGGGTGCCTGGATATTTACAAACAGCAGAAGTAATTGCCAGCTTGTCTTGTGGATTTAAGTGTCACAGCTTGCAGCTCAGAGAAATAGAACCCAACGAGTTTACGCATCTGG